>NC_134779.1:33342087-33348519 GCF_046742065.1 Oratosquilla oratoria | reverse complement strand
GGACGGAGGTAGGGTAAAGAAGAGAGGGAAGGATAAAGAGGAGGTTTAGGATAAAGGAGCAAGGAAAGAGGAAGGGAGGGTAAAAGAGGGAGGGAAGGAAGAGGGAGAAGAAAGGAGGGAGGGAGGGAGGGAAAGAGAAGGGGAGGGTAAAGGAGGAGGGAGAAGGAGGGGAGGGAAGGAGTGACGTTTTAGTGCATTATTCTCCTTCCGCCTTTAATTTCTCTTTCCTTTCCTCCTTCTCCTTCTGCCCCTCTTCCTACCTCCTTACTTAACTCCTTCTCTGCTTTCTTCACCTCCTCCTTTATCTAATTTATTCCTTACTACTTTTCCATCCTTCCATCCTTCCTTCCTTCCTTCCTTCCTCTCTCCATTCTTTCCTTCATCCTTTCCTCTCTTCCTCCCTTCCTCCATATTTCCCTCCCTCCTTTCCTCCCCCCCACTTCACTCTCTTCCTCAATTACTTCTTAAATGACTTTTTGATAAATCAAGGCAACATCCAAGGCAATATTCATTATAACTGATCTGAAATTTATATCCTAATTATTCTATATTTTTACTTCAGAAACGAAATACAAAGGATTTCGTAGTTTCACTTATTTGATTTTTTATCTTTTTTATCTTTTTTAATGAAATGAGAATATTTCTATTCCTTTGGATTTCCTCTCTATGAGTTTTAGTCTGTGTGGATATTAATTCTTATCAATAACCAGATGGCATTGTGATCGCAGCATGTTTTCCATATTGCGAACAAGTATGATCATTAATATCATACCTAGATATTGCAAAAATATATAAATAATAAAACATCTCTCTCTCTCTCTCTCTCTCTCTCTCTCTCTCTCTCTCTCTCTCTCTCTCTTTCTCATTCTCTCTCTTTCTCATTCTCTCTCTCATTCTCTCATTCATTCTCTCTCTTTTTCATTTTCTCTCTCATTCATTCTCTCTCTCTCTCTCTCTCTCTCTCTCTCTCTCTCTCTCTCTCTCACCCTCTCACCTCCTCGCTCCCTCTCTCTCTCTATCTATCTATCTATCTGTCTATCTCTATCTCTAGCAGGAACCTCTAGCAGCAGACGCTACAAGACTTTGAACGATTTTTTGAGTCTCGGCGGCGGACACTCCATCCGTTTCTGTTTTTTTTTTTTTTTTTTTTACTTACGACTTTCCATCTGAAGTTTGCACTCTTGGGTGTCGTGAGGGTAGATGGCGAAGTTCATGGCGCAGGAAAGCTTCAAGGTCAACCTTAAGGAGAGAAGAAGTTCGAGTCAGTGAGTCCCTGTTCACACTAGCGGTCTGAACCGCGCGGAAACCGCCGCGGTTCCGCATAGTCAAGGAAAAACTACGCGGTTGTGCGTGAACGCCTAAGTTGACTTGTAATGTAGTTAAACCGCCGCGGTTGAAACCGCTCGTGTGAACAGGGCATAGGTCTTCCCTTGTGTGATCTCTTAGGCGTCTTCATGGCAAATACAAAGCGTAAACGTTTAGTAATTTCTCACGAATAAAACATTTTCTACTTTTATTCTTTTTGTCATGAACGATACAAAGCGACTTTTGGCCTTTGTATAAATGTACAACTATTTTCGTTCATGTTTATTGTATATTTATTTGTCTTTTTATAGCAAACGTTATGACGATTATTTATGGTAATGTGCGTAAAAAATAGAAAATATTGTTGTTGGGGAAAACTGGTAAATATTCACGGGTTTTTGGCTACCGTGAGGACGCCTTATGTGGGACACCATAGCGGACCGGGTTTGTAAAAAAAAAAAAAAAAAAAAAAAAAAAAAAAAATTATAAAAAAAAATAATAACAATGTTGGCGGTGACTGTCTATGTATGAATAGTATAGCAATACACTAAATCAGTTGGACATGAGATCATCTGCTTAAAAGTAAATTTTTAATAAAACTAATTAAATCATTCCAAGAACAGGTATCTCCCGTTACATACATGCAAAATATAATTCTGCCCCGTCACCCCCAACCCGTTTTCTTTTAAGACATAAACTGAAAATATACAAATAGAAAACGTATATAATTTCATACAAATACCAAAAACTTGGGCGTAGGCGTGAGGTAAGTGAAGGAGACAAAAGTGGGCGTCAATTAAAATATTTTGAGAAATACTGATTTAAATGAAATTAGTAAATTGACATTAAGGATTATATCAGTAACAACAATAATCACTGACACTATCATTGATAAGTATCATAAGTACATTAAGAGTTCTAAGAAGATGTAGCCATGAGATTAATGATACAGTACTTACAAATTGTGAGTGATTATTATGATAAAGAAAACAAGGATAGTAATAATGAAATCGCAAGAAATGGTGTTAATGAGATATTAATAGTAAACCCGAGAAATTTATTATAATTTTTTTTAATATGATAATGAAAATATTTGATCAGGGAGGTGGGGGGGGGAGAGATTTGCAATAAATATTGTTTCGTTTGTGTTGGTGAAACAGCTATATATTTAAAACTAAACTCATATACATATGTGTGTGTGATTCACCATGGTTTTGGATCACGTGTTGGACCCGTGATCGACAGTTATTTCCCTTCCGTAAGAGAGCGCAGAGCTCATATATGACAGAACTATGTCTAATCCTGCGACCTTACACACACACACACACACACAACTAACTCCCCGCCCACGAGAGTTAGAGTAACGACTCGCAGCGCAGCGGCACTGAAATTATTTCAGTCCTGGGCGGGATTCGAACCCGTACCTCCGTAATGGCAGCCGGGAACTCTACCAACCGCGCCAATGAGTCTTGTGTGTGTGTGTGTGTGTGTGTGTGTGTGTGTGTGTGTGTGTGTGTGTGTGTGTGTGTGTGGAGGTGTGTGTGTGTGTGTGTGTGTGGAGGTGTGTGTGTGTGTGTGGAGGTGTGTGTGTGTGGAGGTGTGTGTGTGTGTGTGTGTGTGTGTGTGTGTGTGTGTGTGTGTGTGTGTGTGTGTGTGTGTGTGTGTGTGTGTGTGTGTGTGTGTGTGTGTGTGTGTGTGTGTGTGTGTGCGTGCGTGTGAGCAAGTTATATCATGAGCTGTCTCTATGCATATCATCTTTAAAACAATTCCTCATTTCATAATCTAATTAAAATTCTTCTCACGCACAAAGACATGTACTACGGCACTCTACCTTTAGACACTGTACACTCGGATCACATATGTACATATGTACAAAGGAAGGTACTGGGTAGATGTACATTGTACAAGAGAAGTACAGTAATGGTATCAGGGTATTAACCAGGGCAGTTTTAGGATTGTGTGAATCTTTGTGTGCGCGCGCACATACTGTACACACATACACAAACACACACACACACACACACACTCACACTCACAA
Organism: Oratosquilla oratoria; assembly: GCF_046742065.1. Lineage (NCBI taxonomy): Eukaryota > Metazoa > Arthropoda > Malacostraca > Stomatopoda > Squillidae > Oratosquilla > Oratosquilla oratoria. The sequence continues at coordinate 33,345,176 of NC_134779.1, read as the reverse complement.
ACACACACTCATATACACTCGATGGCGCTGTTGGTAGAGTTCCCGGCTGTCACTACAGCGGTCCAGGTTCGAATACCTCCCAGAGCTGAAATAATTTCAGCATCGCTGGTCTGCGAGTCGTTACTTCAACTCTCATAGGCGGGGAGCTGGGTGTGTGTGTACATTTAAGGTCACAGCATTACCCATAGATCGGTCATATATGAGCTCTGAGCTCTCTTCGGGGGGGGGGGGATAGCTGTCGATCACGAGTCCAACACGTGATCCAAGACCATGGTGAATCACACACACACACACACAAACACACACACACACACACACACACACACACACACACACACACACACACACACACACACACACACACACACACACACACACCTGAGGGGATGGAGAGAAGGGGTCGCCGATAAAGTGAAGCAGCCTTGCTGTGAATGTACTGTGCCTTGCTGCGTTGCGTTTGACCCAGGGCAGTTGACGGGTGCAGGGATGACCCGTCATCCAAGAGGAGCTGAGATGGGTGGGAATAGGTACGTGTCTCTGATTTGGCTACCTCCCTTGTAAGGGGAAAAAAACTCTCAGTATATAGATAGATAAAATGTGAAGATCTGGAGTCTGGGATGCGTAGCGCAAGGAAACATAAACACTATGATCGATGTGAGAGGTAAATTATGAAACGTTTCGGCCCTAGACATGGACCATCTTCAGGAGTATCATGGGTTAATAGTGAGCCACAAGTTATATATTACCCTCAACTGTAACTAGGGCAGGAACTACACGACTTAAGCGTCCCGTGTTCCTCCCACGCTACGTACCTATTAACCCAGTTAAATATATGAAATCTACAAAGATACACATCCATATATGTACCATATACATTCATATCCACATACGTATGTACACGCATATAAACACATCCACATATACCCACAAGAGTATATGTATGCACACATGTACATGTATGTCTATTGAAAAATATATGTATTCACGCGTTTATTGGCCGGTTTTCATTCCCCGGGGTTCAATTTACGGGTGAAACTGAAGCCCTGCCGGGTTCCATGTCAAGGACCTTTTAACATAATTAAGAACATATTAGATATACATATCTATGCATCCATGTATACACACACACATATATACACACACACACACACACACACACACACACTTCTCGATGGCACGGTAGTAGCGATCGTTGCAGCCACTATGGCGGTCCGGTTTTCGAATCCCGCCCAGGGCTGAAATAATTTCAGTATCGCTGCGCTGCTGGTTGTTACTCCAATTCTCGTGGGCATGAAGTTGGGTGTGTGTGTGTGCGTGTAAGGTCACAGCATTACCCATAGATCGGTCATACTCGTATATGAGCTCTGAGCTCTCTTCCGGGAGAGAGATAGCTGTCGATCACGAGCCCAACACGTGATCCAAGACAATGGTGAGTCGCACACACACACACACACACACACACACACACACACACACACACACACACACACACACATATATATATATATTTATATATATATATATATATATATATATATATATATATATATATATTGAGACATTCTGACAGGTTAACGAAAGTGGAGTAGGAAACACAGGAGTCTTAGTCTTGAGTTTATTCCTGACTAGTTTCGCAGGTATGCTTTTTCAAAGGAATGGGTTTACAAACGGGCTGTGGGCATTATATACATGGGGTGGACCTCACTACCTCCTCGTGTTACCATAGTTGGTGACGAGTGTGAACATTACATTGTGGCTAATGTAATAATGATGAAGTTTTACAATTAAATATGATGACAACACTAATAACAAAGAAATTATTAATAGTAATTGTAACAATAATAATGATAACAATGATTTTCATTTTCATTTTTATTATCATTGTTATCATTATTATTGTTACAATTACTATTAATAATTTCTTTGTTATTAGTGTTGTCATCATATTTAATTGTAAAACTTCATCATTATTACATTAGCCACAATGTAATGTTCACACTCGTCACCAACTATGGTAACACGAGGAGGTAGTGAGGTCCACCCCGTGTATATAATGCCCACAGCCCGTTTGTAAACCCATTCCTTTGAAAAAGCATACCTGCGAAACTAGTCAGGAATAAACTCAAGACTAAGACTCCTGTGTTTCCTACTCCACTTACGTCATATACATACATATATATATATATATATATATCATATATATATATACATATATATATATATATATATATATATGGGTCGTCGTGCTCCTCATTTGTATGTGAATTGGGTTTAATTTAATGCGATAGTTGACGCTCTTCTCCTTAGTCGACCAAGCCTCCTCTAAGAATCGTCTTTCCCTTCTTGGAACTGTCTTTGTGATACGACCATCGTCCCATCCCAATCTATGTTGTGTTGGTGTTCTTCGACTCGCTAACACAGACCTGACATTGTTCCTCCATAGGCGTAATGTCAATTATTTAACTATACCTATGCACTTATTTATTTTATCTATTATTATTTATATTATTATAATTTTCATTTATTTAGTTATCTGTTTATCATTATTATATATGCTGTATATTTTTTCGCATCCGACCTAGTTATGGACCAAAAGGTCTCCTGTCGGCATGCTCCTCCTTTGTAATCCTTTGTAATAAAAGCTCTGATGTCAGCCACAAATATCCTTTGAAGCCGGTTTTAGGGATCTAGGTCCTTCTCCTCCTCCTCTTCATCCTCCTCCTCCTCCTCCTCCTCCTCCGAATCTAAACCACTTCAAGTCCCGAGTGGGACTTCGGAAAGAATGTATGGTGATGATAAGAGGGAGTGAGACAAAGGGATGGAGAAGTATTAGGAATGGGGGGGGGGGGAGAGAAAGGGGGGGAAATTGTTTGTCGGGGGGATAAGGATAATGTGGTGGTGTTAAGATGGACGTATGGGGGTATGGATTGTTTTCATGAAAGTAGCAGTTGCCGACAAGACAGACGAGTTAAACACCATATGAGGACGGAGCCTTTATTTGTACGACGTTTCGCTTATTACAGCATTTTCAAGTACTTGAAAAAGCTGTAATAAGCGAAACGTCGTACAAACAAAGGCTCCGTCCTCAT
>NC_134779.1:33332087-33337087 GCF_046742065.1 Oratosquilla oratoria | reverse complement strand
GTCGCCCTCGAAGGTCGAGGCCGGCCTCGTCCTTATCTCGAGATCTGTCCTCGAGGTCTGCTTCAGAGTCGAGGTCGAGAGGACAAGGGGAGGGGGGGAGGGACCTCGAGGACCTGCTGAGGAGGAGATCGTCATCAACTTCGACAGGGTCTTCTTTGGGAGGAGGACCTTGCCGGAAATAGCTGATCCTTGAGACACAAATAGCCGAGGGCGACTCGAGGACGCCTGTGGCCTCGTTTATTATAACTTGGTGGAGAGCTTTGGTCTCTTATGTACACATGAATCATTTTCTTGTAATCATACGAAACCTTTCGAGGAAAGACAAAAAAAAAAAAAAAATCTCAACTCACCATCTCATTCCCACGTAGTGGCAAGTGAGAAACCCCTAGTTGGGCTAACCCTATTAATTGTGGCAAGCCGCTGGTTTTTTTTTTTTTTTTTTTTTTTTTTTTTAAGTACGATCTTGGGTCTCGTCCCTGTCCGGCCAGAGCGGGGAGGCCATTATCATGTCTCTATCAGAAATAAAAACCGATATCCTACTTAAAGATTAGATAATTTCATGGATAGTAATGACATTGGAAATAGACATGGAACTCCTTAGTGTAGGCCTTATGGTCTCTTGTAACCCCCGCCATTCTTATATGGTAGATACTTTAAGAACCACAATATCACCCTGACGGACCAGAGCCCCGTAGGATTCTTGTGAGAGAACTTACTTGACCATGTAGAGGATGCTCTTGGTCTGGTACAGCCAGACGTAATGGTTTGGAATAGTCATCGTCTGGAAAGTCACTTGTTTGGCGTTCTTGAAGAAGGAGTCTGGCCTCCAGAGCTCCTTTAACCAGTCCAGGTCCAGGAGTCTGGAAAGAGGGTGCCAGTTATAGAATAGAATGGTGCCAAGAATGGAATGGTCATTGTCTGGAAAGTCACTTGTTTGGCGTTCTTGAAGAAGGAGCCTGGCTTCCAGAGGTCCTTCTAGTCCAGGTCCAGAAGTCTGGAAAGAGGGTGCCAGTTATAGAATAGAATGGTGCCAAGAATGGAATGGTCATCGTCTGGAAAGTCACTTGTTTGGCGTTCTTGAAGAAGGAGTCTGGCTTCCAGAGGTCCTTCTAGTCCAGGTCCAGAAGTCTGGAAAGAGGGTGCCAGTTATAGAATAGAATGGTGCCAAGAATGGAATGGTCATTGTCTGGAACGTCATTTGTTTGGCGTTCTTGAAGAAGGAGTCTGGCTTCCAGAGGTCCTTCTAGTCCAGGTCCAGAAGTCTGGAAAGAGGGTGCCAGTTATAGAATAGAATGGTGCCAAGAATGGAATGGTCATCGTCTGGAAAGTCACTTGTTTGGCGTTCTTGAAGAAGGAGTCTGGCTTCCAGAGCTCCTTTAACCAGTCCAGGTCCAGGAGTCTGGAAAGAGGATGTCGGTTATAGAATAGAATGGTGCCAAGAATGGAATGGTCATCGTCTGGAACGTCACTTGTTTGGCGTTCTTGAAGAAGGAGTCTGGCTTCCAGAGGTCCTTCTAGTCCAGGTCCAGAAGTCTGGAAAGAGGGTGCCAGTTATAGAATAGAATGGTGCCAAGAATGGAATGGTCATTGTCTGGAAAGTCACTTGTTTGGCGTTCTTGAAGAAGGAGTCTGGCTTCCAGAGGTCCTTCTAGTCCAGGTCCAGAAGTCTGGAAAGAGGGTGCCAGTTATAGAATAGAATGGTGCCAAGAATGGAATGGTCATCGTCTGGAACGTCACTTGTTTGGCGTTCTTGAAGAAAGAGTCTGGCTTCCAGAGCTCCTTTAACAAGTCCAGGTCCAGGAGTCTGGAAAGAGGGTACCAGTTATAGAATAGAATGGTGCCAAGAATGCCAACTATAGGTTACAGTGGTGCCAAGAGAGCCAGATGTAGAATAAACATTGGTGCCAAAAGAGCCAATTGTAGAATAGAGCTGGTGCCAAAAGAGACGATTGTAGAATAGTGGTGCCAAAAGAGCCAATTATAGAATAGAATGGTGCCAAGAATGCCAACTATAGGTTACAGTGGTGCCAAGAGAGCCAGATGTAGAATAAACATTGGTGCCAAAAGAGCCAATTGTAGAATAGAGTGGTGTCAGAGGAGTCAATTGTAGAACATAGTGGTGCCAAAAGAGCCAATTGTAGAACAGAATGGTGTCAAAATACTCAACTGTACAAAGTGGTGCCAAAAGATGCTAGTGTATAATATATTGGTGCCAAAAATTTGAACTGCAGAATAAAATGGTGCAAAAAAAAGTAGACTAGATTGATGACAGAAGAGCCAATTCCAGAACAGTGGTGCCTAGAATGTAAATTGTAAAATACAGTGGTACCAAAAGAGTAGATTGTAGAATAGAGGTGCGACAAGAGAGCCAATTATAGAATACAATGGTGCCAAAAGAGTCAACTATAGGAGAGAGTGGTGCCAAGAGTGCCAACTATGGAATACATGGGTGCCAAAAGAGCCAATTTTAGAATAGTTGTTCCAAAAGAGTTAATTGTAGAAGAGAGAGGTGCCAAGAATGTCAATTGTAAAATAGAGTGGTGCCAAGAGTGTGAATTGTAGAATATATTGGTGCCAAAAGAGCCAAATTGTAGAATACATTGGTGCCAAAGGAGCCAACTGTAGAATACATTGGTGCCAAAAGAGCCAATTGCAGAAGAGAGTGATGCCAAAAGAGCCAATTATAGAATACTGGTGCCAAGAGATAGTTCTTGTCTACTGTATGTAACGTTTCACTTCTAAATACCACAGTGGGAAGTGTATTTGTTGTATATATATTGTATGTGTTACATGAGTGTATAAATATGAATGTAAGGATTATACCACACACAGAGAAAAAAGGACAAGAAGAAACATAAATAAATCACTGGAGATGAAGAAGTGAAGGAAGAAAGAAGGAAGAAAAAAAAGTACGAAAGACAAAAAAAAAAAAAAAGGAACTGAATCACAAGAGGAGAAGAAGAGGCGATGTAGAGAAAGGAGGTGATAGAAGGAGGCAAAATAAGGAAAGGAAGAAGAGGAGGAGGAGTAGGAGGAGGAAGAGGAGGAGGAAGAAGAAGCATACCTACCGGTATTCGCTGGTCATGTTCTCTGGAAGTCTGAGGCGATGATCTTTCCAAGACTGAGCGAAGAAAATGTCTGCAGCGTAGGTCTTGGTGAGGGAAAGAAAGAAAAATAATAAGAAGACAAGAAGAAGAAGAAACAAAAAATAAAATCGTCACTTTATATCCTAATTTGAAACGCCCCCAGAAAATTCTTGCATTTTCTTCATCTCAAAATTCGAGTTTCAAAATAGAAAACAAAAAGAAGAATCTGTGCATATGTGTTCCGTAAGTGCAATAAAAAGTCAACTCCCCATTTATTTCTATTTATACATTAGTATATTTATCTATTTATTTATTTATTTATTTATTTATTTATTGCAATGAGGGACTTTGAAGATTCATGCCACCAGTTGTCGCAAGTTAGTAGTATCTGGCCCGTTACCAGTATGGTCAAATTGATTGCAATATTTCCAGACTATATTCATAAATTCGCCTATTCCAAGACTCCTCAAGGTACTTCTCGCCCTTCAAGTTACAAAGTCTGCAAGGTTTCTCCAGGGGATAGAAAGGTCCTGTAGTGGGCCATGAAACGGTCACACAAAGTCACACACTTGAGACATATGCTTCAGTCTATGGATTTTTTCCCAAAATGGCTACCAACGCAAGAAACTGCTAACAAGAGGATATATATATATATATATATATATATATATATATATATATATATATATATATATATATATATATATATATATATATATAAAACTTAAACCCACTCTCGGAGAAAGATAAGCTGAGATACAGAGTCAACCATATATTTCGACCACTAACTGTGGTCCTCTTCAGCAGTTCTAATTATAGGGTCCATAGACAAGGGGTTATATACAGAGGAGGAAGTAACATTGGGGAACTCAGTAAGCCTCAGGTCACTTGCCCTGAGTGAGGTCGGACGTTACGTCCTGTGGAGATGAATCAGGTAACCATTGACCTTTGGAAGTATTATAATTTGGAAACATTTTTATTAATGAGGACTCAATAATTTTTCTTTTGAAACTACAATGTGAATTGTATACTGTAGCTGCATTCTTCCAATCTATTCTGTGATCTAAAAGACTAGAATGGAGGAATACAGCTGAGTTTTCTTGGCCGTATTTTAAAGAATTTTTATGTTCTTTGATCCTAGTGGGTAGATCACGTCCCGTTTGTCCCCAGTACACTTTATCACAATCGAGGCATGGTGATAAAGTGTACTGGGGACAAACGGGACGTGAAAAAATATTGAGTCCTCATTAATAAAAAAGTTTCCAAATTATAATACTTCCAAAGGTCAATGGTCACCTGATCCCATAACTAATATGGCAGTTGACAAATTCATTTCCACAGGACGTAACGTCCGACCTCACTCAGGGCAAGTGACCTGAGGCTTACTGAGTTCCCCAATATTACTTCCTCCTCTGTATATAACCCCTTGTCTATGGACCCTATAATGTTTACTCTGTATCTCAGCTTATCTTTCTCCGAGAGTGGGTTTAAGTTTTATTTTATTCGTGTGTTACGACACCTACGTTACTTGATTTGATATAAATATATATATATTATATATATATATATATATATATATATATATATATATATATATATTCATATATATATATATATATATATATATATATATATATATTTCATTTATTATAATTGTTATTTTTTCTGTTGTTAGTAGAGTAATATTCTACAGTCCTTATGAAGCGAGGCTGTAACCAGAATCCTGGCAGCATATATATATATATATATATATATATATATATATATATATATATATATATATATATATATATATATATATATATATATATTTATATGGACGTAAATTTATTTATATAGATATAGATATACATAGATATAGACGGATAGATATGAAACATGGAAGAAGAGATGGTGCAGTAAATTCCTTGGAAA
>NC_134779.1:33312087-33322087 GCF_046742065.1 Oratosquilla oratoria | reverse complement strand
CACACACGCACGCACGCACACTAAAAAGAGTGTGTGCAGACACAATACAAAAATTTAAGAACAAACTTGATTTTGTGAGATACAAAAACGGGTCACCACGAGCATAGCTCCCCTTCCCGTAAAATACAACTAGGTAAATACACTGGGACAGTTGAACATATATGGGAGTAAATAGTTTCATATACATGCCTAAGCCAAAATCGAAGTGTTAAGAAATTATGTTATTATGTTGACGTGTGTACCGTGAAGCCACGGTGGCCGAGCGGGTTAAGGCGTCGTTACTTGCGGCGAAGGTAGAGAGGGATGGCGGTTCGAACCCTGCCACCGGCGAAGTTGAACCAATGGCATGGTTCATTAAATTCCACACTACATAGTCATCTGTAAGGGGCACCGTCCTAGCCTCCCGATAGAGGGAAAGTAGTGACGTTCAACCATATCAATTCAAGTCACTTTCTTCTTAGATTTGACAAGATCATCATGCATGAATTGACCAACTGGGAAAAGAATTGTACCCGAAGACGCCAAATACGCAAGGGGGTAGGGGCCTACGCTAGGAAGCGCTGAGTAGCTGCGGCCGAAGCCGTCACCTTTCCCCTGTTATGCGCTTTGGGGACTATTGAGGTAGGTAACTAAAGTCAATGTTGGGAATCAGAGAGGAGTGCGGGATTCGAACCCACAATTGAGCGGATGTGAGACCAGCATGTTTATGGTTACGCCACCAATTGCATGCAAAAGAACTGAAGATCGGTCCTACAAAAGTGGTGACCTAGCCCCAGGATCTACAGGTACTTGAGGCGTCCAGAAACAGAGGGGCATCCCCGCCACTTTTACTAGTTTCAGGTTAAGTACGAATCGCGAAAGGTGTGAACCTCCTCTCTCTCTCTCTCTCTCTCTCTCTCTATATATATATATATATATATATATATATATATATATATATGTATATATGTATATATATATGTATATATGTATATATATATATGTATATATATATATATGTATATATATATATGTATATATATATATAATATACTCGTAGTTATGTATATATATATATATATATATATGCTAAACTCCAAACCAGTAAAAGTGGCAAGGATGCCCCTCTGTTCCTGGACGCCTCACCTAATTTGTAGAAGCAAAAGGCTTCATCCCCTCTCCCAAGTGTTCGGTAGCCCCCACGGACCTCTCTGGTTTAGGAAAAGCGGTGTGACTTCCCCGAATTTATTCGACGAGCCCATGGCAGAGTGACCAGAGCTCTCCAGCGGCAATATGCTGGACAGCTACTGAAATTATGCTAGATTGGCAAAAATAATGCTGATTTTTGTTGTTATTTTTTAATGCGTTCGGTATCGGTTGTGTATATATTGTTTTATTGATATAGTATTGTTTGGTGGAGAAAATATGCTGAGTTTAGCATAATTATTCTTAATTTTGTCACCCTGGCTCTAGGAAGGCCATGTCACGAGGACTTTATACTTTTAGTGTTGTTCTGGGAGTTTATCAACAACAACAACTTCATCACCAACAACAACATCACCAACAACAATAACTGTTCCTCCAACAACAGTAATAACGATTCCACCACCACCAACAACAACAGTGCCACCATCACCAACAATAACAGAACCACCACCAACAACAGTAAAGACAAGACAAGACCATCATAATAAGACAACAAAGCAGGACTCGCAGTAATGGATTTAAATTGGACTAATTTAGATTTAAGAAGGAAATAAACAAGAATTGGTTTATCAACAAAATGGTCAACGAATGGTAACCATGTAGTGAGCACTGAAAATCTCGGTTATTTAAAAAGAATGTTAGATAACTTTATGGAATGGGATGATAGATGATAATGGTCTCTTGCACTCTCCTTCATTCCTTTGTTCTTGTGTTCTTATGTTCAACAACTGCCTTCACCGGAGAACCTTTGGATTTCGCCATGGAGGAAACTCCTTTGCTGCGCAGGACCAGAAGACAGGAAGAAACTGAGGCTTCTGTTTCGGAGTTGGTTCCCCCTTTTGAGGCTAAAATCCAGGAGGAAGCTCCTGGAAGGTGTTCCCCTCTGTTTCCCTCTGTTCCCCTCTGTTCCCCTCTGTTTCCCTCTGTTCCCCTCTGTTTCCCTCTGTTCCCCTCTGTTCCCCTCTGTTCCCCTCTGTTCCCCTCTGTTTCCCTCTGTTCCCCTCTGTTCCCCTCTGTTCCCCTCTGTTTCCCTCTGTTCCCCTCTGTTCCCCTCTGTTCCCCTCTGTTTCCCTCTGTTCCCCTCTGTTCCCCTCTGTTCCCCTCTGTTCCCCTCTGTTTCCCTCTGTTCCCCTCTGTTACCCTCTGTTCCCCTCTGTTTCCCTCTGTTCCCCTCTGTTCCCCTCTGTTTCCCTCTGTTCCCCTCTGTTTCCCTCTGTTTCCCTCTGTTCCCCTCTGTTCCCCTCTGTTCCCCTCTGTTTCCCTCTGTTCCCCTCTGTTCCCCTCTGTTTCCCTCTGTTCCCCTCTGTTCCCCTCTGTTCCCCCTCTTGAGGCGTTTGAAACAACTCCGTTCAAACGGACACCGTTCGAGTCCAGAAAGCTTTAATGAGATGAGACCCAAAGGCAATTTGGAAAACACGGAATTACAGAAAACGGGAAACGGGAGTATGGAAAGGGGTTATCACACCGGGCTAATTTTCCTCGAATCTCCGATTCGTCGGAGGTACCGTGTCCACCTCCAGAACTCTTTTTCCTCCGTAAAGTAAAAGTCACTTTGACAAACTATTTTGTTTTCTTTAAAAAAAAAAAAAAAAAAAAAAAAAAAAAAAACATAGAATGGCATTTGACATTGTGCTGGAGCAAAATTATTTACCTCCAGCATATCAGATTCCTTCCCGAGAGTTGTGGGTTGCATATTTGCTCCGACAATCGGAGGAAAAATAGCCCCAGTGTGATAACTTAACGCGCCGGGAAGAACGTTTCGGAGCTAAAAGAAGAGGAAGTAAACGCCAGGAGGCGCTGAGTGGCTGCGGCCGAAGCCTTCACCTTTGCTCTGTTATGAGCTTTAGGGGCTGTCGGGGCAGGTAAGAATCACTGCTGCGAATAGGAAGAAGTTTGAGACTCGAACCCACGATTAAGCGAATGCAAAAATTTCCATCACGCCAACAACTAAAAGAAGATGAGCCTACGCCAGGAGTCGCTGAGTAATAGCTGCGGCCGAAGCCGTCACCTTTGCCCTATGTGCTTTGGGGGATTGCTGGTGCAGGTAACAAACAGCCACTGCTAGGAATCGGAGAGGAGTGCGGGATTCGAACCCATAATTAAGCGAATGTGAGAGCAGCACGTTTCCGATACGCCACCAGCTAAAAAGGCAATTATCGCTCAACGATGATCGTGCATGGCTCAACGATGATCGTCCAACGATTGTCTAGAGCAGCATTTCCCAAATTGGAAGAAATTTCCTCCCTGGGGGCAGATTTGAAGCTACCAGGGGGGAAATGATTACACTGACTATTAGCATTTAAATAAAAAAAAGAATCTCAGATGGATTTTCTCATGCCTGAGAGAGAGAGAGAGAGAGAGAGAGAGAGAGAGAGAGAGAGAGAGAGAGAGAGAGAGAGAGAGAGAGAAATGCCTGTTGTAGATGGGCGGTGTAGTTTACTATCCAACAAATGTTTATCAGAATGTTTGTACAATTTTGAAATAATTTAGTAAATAGTCTCAGTATGTTTTGCCGTAAAGAGGGAAGTCTGGATGGTTGAACTGGTTGTAGAAAAAAAAAAAAAAAAAAAAAAGGGATGGGGAACCACTGGTCTAGATTACTAATTATTATTATTATTTTTTTTTTTACGAGCTTCAAAGTACGAGGCTCATCATATTAACTGAACCTACAGCCAACGCGCTTACCCAAATATGATGCCAGTTATAGTCAGCGCAACGAGAAGTGACCGTTAAGGCGGGGTTAGGAGATTTCCCGGTGTTGCCACATCTCCACAGATAACACGGCCCGCACGGCTCACACTGAATGCAGTGTGAGGGGGGCGGGGCTAGAGAATAGATGTAGCGGCAACGTCGCTCTCTAGTGCTCATATGTCATGTCTGACTCGAGGAAACGAAAACTTTGTATAGAAAACATTGCTTTGATTTTTACCTCAGTGGTGGTGTGTGACAAAAATTATAATATAATTATATATGTCAACATTATAAAAATATAAAATAAAATAAAATTATAGAATAATTATATGTGGCAACACAGGGGGACTCCCAGTGCTCCGCCCTAACGGCCATTTCTCAATGCAATGAGTATAGTAGGATGCGTGTCACCCGCTATTGGGTAGTACGCTGAGCAAAACGTACCTTTAATTTGTTTGTAACAAACACCAAACGATTTTATTTAGGTTCTTGCCTGATTAGGACTAATTTTTGCCAGAATAAAATGTGTAATGGCGGTTCAAAAGCGTTGGCAGGGAGAAGAAACAAAATGGAGGCATCCAAGATGGCGGAGTTGTAAACAAACGATAGGTGTGAAGCAACATAATAAGATACTCAGTTAATTTAATGTTCTATTCGTCCTTTCTATCCTAAGCTGAATAGAAACAAAATGGAGGAATCCAAGATGGCGGAGTTGTAAACAAACGGAAGTTGTGAAGCAAAATAATACGATTGTAAAAGGTTGATACTCTATTCAATGTTCTATTTGTCCTTTCTGTCCTAAGCTGAATAGAATCGTCTGGCGACATTAACCAGAGAAAACCATTTAAAGTGTTTCATCAAAATGACGGAGGTAATCTTGTTGATTACAAAATGAAGATGATATGGTTTAACGTCACAAACTCCCTCCTATCAGGAGGCTAGGACGGTGCCCCTTACAGAGGACTTTGTAATGTGGAATTCTATTAGCCATGCCCTTGGTTCAACGTCGCCAGTGGCAGGGTTCGAACCGCCATCTCCCTCGACCTTTGAGGCAAGTAACGACGCCTTAGCCCGCTCGGCCAGCGAACGTCCAATATGATATAAATAAATAGATAATTGAATAAATAGATAAAAATAGATAGATAAATAAGTAAATACAAGATAAATAAAAAATAAAATTGATTGATTAATATTTTTCACGACCTTTATGTCAGCCATCTTTCACTGATGTTTTCAACCAAATGCCAAAAATAATGATAATAATTATGATGATAATAATAATGATAATAATAATAATAATAATAATAATAATAATAATAATAATAATAATAATAATAGATAAAAATAAAATAAGATAAAAATTTAAAATAAGACTTGTGTGTGTATATATATATATATATATATATATACATATATACATATACATATATATATACATATACATATATATACATATATATATTCATATATGTATATATATATATATATATATATATATATATATATATATATATATACATACATATATGGACAGAATAATGGAAACACCTAACATTTGGCATCATAATCTTTGAACATGTTTTAAACAATAAAAAATTGACATTTTAATGTTTTTTTTTTTGTATATTATTGTTGCTATTTGAAATGTTTATCAAAAATATATATATTTTTTCAGATATTAAAAGAAATTGGTCCGACCCCATAAAAATGGTAGACCTCTCGGACTTTAAAAGAGGCCAAATTTTTGGCGCTCATATGGTAGGCGCTAGTATAACGAAAACTGCTGAATTGCTTGGTGTTTCAAGAGGTCCTGTCTCAAAAGTAATGACTGCCTTTGAAAGAGAAGGAAAAACGTCCTCAGCTAAGCACAGGTCTGGCCGAAAGTTGAAGTTATTTGAGAGAGACCGTCGGACTCTAAATCGAATTGCTAGAAAGGATCGTAAGACCACGGCATCTAAAATCACTGCAGAGTTCAATGAAGACCTACAGAACCCAGTTTCACAAAAAACTGTTCGTCGGGATCTGCACAAATTTGGATTCCAAGGAAGAGCTGCAATTAGAAAACCTCTGCTCTCAAAGGCAAATGTTTCAAAGCGTTTAGAGTGGTGTAGAAACCACCAGAATTGGTCCCTCGAGCAGTGGAAAAATGTGATTTTCTCTGACGAATCATCGTTTTCCTTATTTCCGACCTCCGACCTAGTGTACGTTCGGAAACAACCGAAAGAAGCGTTTCATCCAGACTTCTTTCTCCCAACCGTAAACCATGGAGGGGGTTCTGTGATGATCTGGGGTGCTATTTCTTGGAAATCCGCCAGGCCAATGATTTCTCTTCATGGAAGAATTAACAGCCGAGACTATTTAGGAATTTTGGGCGACCAAGTTCATCCTATGGCTCAAGAACTGTTTCCGGAGGGGAACGCCATCTTTCAAGATGATAATGCCCCAATCCATACAGCTAGAATTGTTAAAGAATGGCATGAGGAACATTCTAATGAAGTTGAGCATCTCATCTGGCCACCACAATCCCCAGACCTCAACATTATTGAGTCTTTATGGTCGATTTTAGAGAATCAAGTAAGAAGTCGATTTCCGCCGCCATCATCTCTAAAAGAACTGGAGGGTTTTTGTAACTGAAGAATGGGTTAAAATTACTTTGGAAACAATTCACAATTTGTATGAATCAATACCTCGGAGAATTGAGGCTGTAATTGCCGCAGAAGGTGGACCTACACCATATTAAAATATATTTTGTTGATTTTTCAAGGTGTTTCCATTATTTTGTCCAACCCCTGTATATATATACATATATATATATATATATATATATATATATATATATATATATATATATATCTATATATAAATATATATATATGTATAGATATATGTATATATACATATATATAAATATGTGTGTGTGTGTGTGTGTGTGTGTGTGTGTGTGTGTGTATTTGTCAGAATAAAGCTCTCTATGAATGAAAACTTAATAGATTTTGCTCCTTACATGATGTTTCTGTCTTTCATTATTTTTTTTACATTTGTTCTTGTTATACAAATGATTAAAAACATAATTGTCAGAAGTGAATGTAAATTAAGGGTTAGGAAGATTATAATTATAAAAATAAAAAAATTAATTTGTGACGTCACTGGGTTTGAAGAAAGAACTCGTTTTCAGGAAAAAATGTAAACAAGAATTAAAAAAACGAAGAATACGGGAGTATAAAAGAAAACGGAGAAACTAGCGTCCTAACCTCTGTGTGTAGCCGTGTGAAAGTATCGCGTTCCTACTTGTGTTTACCTCATTGTATTTACAATTATGATATACAAGGAAAGAGCTACGGTCGTGGGGTACTGTCTCAGTGCCATTAACGGTCAAATTTGATCTTTCATTAAATCATTGTTTTTTTTTTTTTATTTACTAATTTTATTGATTTATCTATTTTTTGTCAAACTGGAATACTAGATTAGTCTCTTTATGGCAATTATTTGTTCTTTCTACTGTTAATACGGTTTCGTCCACGTCTGTCACAGTTCTGATTCTGAACATGACAATGATGTCACGTCCCTCCCTCTCTCTTTTTCTCTCTCCCTCTCTCTCTCTCTCTCTCTCTCTCTCTCTCTCTCTCTCTCTCTCTCTCTTTCTCTCTCTCATATGATCTATCCTAGGCTGAGGATAATTTTGGTTACTGTTATACGCGAGTTTTGATGCTTGTGTGTGGGTGTGTAGTCACCTCTAACATGGGTTAACTCCTCAACACCTTGCACCAATATTTTCGTAACGAACTCAATTGTGTACAAACAAATACTTTTCGAAGAGAGAAAGAGAGAAGGAGAGAGGGAGGGAGGGAGGGAGGGGAAGGGGGAAAGAGAAGGAGGTCACCGCAAGTGAAGTGAGAGCGTGAGTGCGCGTGAGTGTTCCTCGTGAGTATTTAATAAGACTCAAGTTACGAGGAAAGTCGAGATATGGATTGATGGATACTCGAAATGACCTATTTCTCCCTCTCCCTCTCTCTCTTTCCCCTCTCTCTCTCTCTCTCTCTCTCTCTCTCTCTCTCTCTCTCTCTCTCTCTCTCTCTCTCTCTCTCTCTCTCTCTCTCTCCCTTCTCTCTTTCATCTCTTTCCCTCTCTCTTTCACTCTCTTCCCCCCCCCTCTCTCTCTCTCTCTCTCTCTCTCTCTCTCTCTCTCTCTCTCTCTCTCTCTCTCTCTCTCTCTCTCTCTCTCTCTCTCTCTCTCTCTCTCTCCCTCTCTCTTCCTCTCATCTCTCTTTCTTTCCCTCTCTTTCTCTTTCGCTTTCTTCCTCTCTCTCTCTCTCTCTCTCCCTCCTCTCTCTTTCTCTCATCTCTCTTTATTTCCCTCTCTTTCTCTTTCGCTCTCTTCCCCCTATCTTTCTCTCTCTCACTCCCTACTCTCTCTCACACACAATCTTTCACCCTCTCTTCCCTCTCTCTCTCTCTCTCTCTCTCTCTCTCTCTCCAACTTTTTCTTTAAACACCCCCCGAAAAAAATAAATAAATACTTCCTGAATATTGGTAGATATGATTATTTTTATCTCCCGTAATCCTAATCAGGGTCCATTCAATCCAAAACATAAGAGACTTGGAGATGATACGAGCCCGGAAGGAGTGGTTGGGGCGGGAGGTGGGGGTGAGTGTGGTGAGGAGGCCTACGCCAGTAGGCGATGAGTAGTAGCTGCGGCCGAAGCCGTCACCTTTACCCCTATTATGAGCTTTAGGGTCTTGAAGCCGTTTTCAGGTGGCAGTTTGGTCACCCTTGCTTGCCTCTTGATAAAGCCCCCCTCACTTCCTCCTTGTAATGAATAAACAAATAGATAAATGAAAATCAATAAGAATAAACAAACAAACATACATATATATATACATATATGTATATATACATATATATATATGAATATATATATAAATGTATGTATGTATATAAAGACGAAAAGTCTTTAAGAAAGATCATCAGCACACATGTCATCCCTACAGACCCCCATACCATCCTGAAGCTCATCATTTTTTACAAAACAAAAAGAACATCAAGCCTCATCATAAAAAAACAACTGCCTCCCACAGACAAGGCCTTTACAAGAGGTGAATCTTATATACCAATTCCATTGCAACTTTGGTGACTGCAGTCGCCTCAATTCACGGTATATAGGTTCTACCACTACCACCTTGTCAAAAAGGATGACGGCACATTTACAGGATGGGGCAATACTCCGTCACACTAGTAATACACATGGACACTCCCTCACCAGGCAACAACTAGAAGCACAAACAACAATACTGTATCGTGAACAAGACAGAAGGAGATTAAGGATGGCTGAATCAATTTTTATTCGTCTGGATCAACCCTCCATCAATATCCAGCTACAGCCTGAAGTTTCACTCCCATCAATGAGGAAGCCCAACCAGCAACCTACAGGGAACCCGTCGGCACTCCGTGGGTAGCTATGCGGACACGACATCTCCCCCGCCACACGACATCTCCCCCGCCACACCTCGTATGACTTCCTGTCCCAGTGTTTCTTCGCGGGTACAAAATCTCCCCCCGCCACACCTCGTATGTCATTCCTGTTTTCACAGTGTATATTGTAACTCCTGAAGATGACCTCTGATTGGGTCGAAAGACGTCTAGAGTAAACACCATGTACCTTGGAGATTCTATCAATACCCTGACCTCCAACCTCCGCTCTCTCATTCGAAATATCGAGAGTACTTCTTACAAGTTGAACAATGCTACTACTGCTGTAGACTTCAACAAAGCCTGTATTCAAAATGGCCTCCTTCCAATATATATATATATATATATATATATATATATATATATACATGCATACATACATACATACACATACCAAAGGCCCTTTCCCCCCTTATAAGGGAGGTAGCCAAAATACAAAGGCATAAAAACCATTCCCACCCATTCCATCCCTAATACACTCCCTTCCCCTCCACCCTCCCTCTTATCTTGGCACCTCCTGGATGACGGGTCATCTCTGCATCTTTCCCACTGCCCTGGGTCAGAAGCAGTGTCGCACGACACAGCACATCCACAGCAAGGCCGCTTCATCAAATCGTCAACCCCCCTCTCCCTCCCCTCATGCAGAAAAGGAGAAGA
>NC_134779.1:33299587-33307087 GCF_046742065.1 Oratosquilla oratoria | reverse complement strand
TACACAACCGCTACCTGTCCTAAACCTACGCTGTTTTTCACCAATTACTCCTCTGTTCCTCTCCTAATACTCTCAATCAAGACCCTCCCATAAGCCTTCCCAACTACACTTAACAAGCTGATCCCTCTGGGACTACTACACTCACACTTGTCCTCTTTTCCCTTGTAAAATGGAACTATACAGGCACTCCTTCAATCCTCCGGCACTTTACCCTCTCTTAAACAAACATTAGGTATGATAAACAAAGAAAAAATATTAAACAAATAAACAAACAGAAAACAAATATCAGATAAACGAACAAATATATTTTATCAAGATTAATAGACAGGTAGATAAATGAATAAATGAAATAATAAATGGATAAATAGACAAATAAATGGTAAACAGCTGGTTGATGGAGCGTTACTCTCCTCCAGATGGCACAGCTGGTTCCTGCAGTTGGGTTTTAGGGTTTTGCTGTGGTGGATTTTGTCCACAGGAGACCTATAGGTCCGTAAAGAGGCGAAGTGTAAAAAGTAGAAAAATAAAACTTGTTCATAGGAGACCTCTTTGTCCATAAAGATTATGTATATATATATATATATATATATATATATATATATATATATATATATATATACTATATATATGTATATATATATATATATATATATATATATATAAAGCTAATAAATAGATAAACAAATAAAAGAAAAACAATAAGAATAAAATGAAGGTGAAATAGAATAGAGCAAAATAAATATTATAAATGAATGAATAAATAAATGTGTAGATAAATAAAAAATAATATATAACTGAAAATAAATTAATAATAATAATGATTGGGCGTCTTCCGAGCGAGGTCAAGGTGATGGCGGTTCGAACCCTGTCATCTGTAAGGGGCACCGTACTAGCCTCCTGATAGAGCGAGTTTGGTGACGATAAACTGAATCAGGGGAAACAAAAACAGACAAATAAACATAAATAAAATTAGAATAAATAGATAAATAAAATATAAATAAATGGCTTCTGAGGCTGTGGCCCATCGGTCCACACGAGCTCAGATTTAAAAAAAAAAAAAAAAAAAAAAAAAAAGAGAGAGAGAGAGAGAGAACCATGGACTTCAAGGTGACAAGACCGTCAATCAAGTGAATAAAATCGCCTGGCGCCAGTCAGAATAACAAGGACAGTGCGACACGGTAGGGAGGGGGTGAAACTCTTGACCACAGGGTCCTCCTCTTCCTCCTCCTCTCCTCCTCACCTCCTCCTCTTCACCCTCCTCCCGTTTTCTTCCCCCTCCTTCCCTTCTCCTCTTTCTTTTCCTCCTCCTCCTCCGCTTCTTCCTCCTCCCTTCCTCCTCTTCTCCTCCTCCTCTTCCAATTCTTCCTCCTCCACTACCTCGTCCTCCTCTTCTTCCTCTCCTCCTCCTCTTCCAACTCTTCCAACACTTCCTCCTCCACTACTCCTTCCTCCTCCTCCTCCTCCTCCTCCTCCCCGCTTCCTCTTCCACTACCTCATCCTCCTCCTCTTCCAACACTTCCTCCTCCACTACTCCTGCCTCCTCCTCCTCCCCTCTTTCTTTTTCCACTACCTCTTCCTCCTCCTCCCGTCTTCCTCCTCTTCCTCCTTCTCCTGGCTAAAGGTGGGTGATTCTCTGTAAAATGGTGAACAACGTGCATCTGACTAAGATCGTTTGACGTCAAGAGAATCAATATTTTCAAGTGTGCCTCTGTTTTCAAGAAGGGAAGAGATTTGGGAAGAATAGGTATGGCACATTCTTCGTGTCGGGAACATGTCAGATACATGCCTAATGCATATCGGAAACATGTCGGATGCATGTCAGTTACATGTCAGAGATATGTCTGATGCATATCGGAAAAGTGTCGGATACATATCAGGAACATGTCAGTTACATGTCAAATACATGTCGGAAAAGTGTCGGGTAAATGTCTGTTACATGTCAGATACATGTCGGTTACATGTCGAAAGCATGTCAGATGCGTGTCAAGATCATGTCAGTTACATATCAGATACTTTGTTAAGGTCCCAAAGTCCCAAGAAGGAGGTGTGGGGAGGAGGATGTCTAAGACACAGCACCCCAGAGGACGACTCGAGAAGTCCCCCACCTCATCCTCGAGGAGCTACTCGGAGGAGGATGTTAAGTCAACCTCAAACAAGCTCACCCTCTAAATAATGAACTCGAGTCTTACCCGTCATCTGCGAGGACCTCGACCTCTTGGAGAAACAGCGGGAGGAACAGGAGGACGAAGAGGGACAGCCATGATGGGGTTGCGATCGTCGAGGGCCCCTCGACGGCCTTGAGGTGTAACTTCGAGATCATCCTCCCGTTTGGTCCTCTCTGTCCTCGAATGCGTCGTCTTCGTCCACACGGCCGAGGTCGGGCGCGGAGACTTTCATGCGCACTGGGTCGAACCAACGTTTTCGAAAATTCTTTAAGAAATTTTGGGAATTCTTTAAGAGATATTAGGGATTCTTCAAGGGGTTTTGTTGATTCTTTTTTAAAAACAATGGGAATTCTTTAAGGAGTTTTGGGAATTCTTGGAGAAATTTTGGGAAATCTTTAAGAAAAATTGGGAATTCTTTAGGAAAAAGTTTGGGAATTCTTTAAGAAATTTTGAAAAAAAAAAAAAAAAGTCCTGCGGTCGCTCCTGAGGCTACTTTCTTTCGATTTTTTTTCTGGGCCAGAACGAGTGTGAAAGAGCGAAAAAGAGAGAAGGGAGAGTGTTGGGGTTAGGGGGGGGAGGAAGGAGAATGAGAGTGAGAGCGAGTGAGCGAGCGAGTACACGATGCGAGTTACTGGTGAGAGTGACTTGTGTGCGTGTCAGCACGAAGAACTAGACTGTAAGAATGCTACTTCGGCGAGCCAGTCCTCCCGCCTCGGCCCCTCCCCCCCTCCCCCTCCCCCTCCGGACGAAGGTGGAGGGGGAAGGGAGGGGTAGACGGTAAATGAAAAAAGGGTGGGTTGGATCGGGGGGGGAGGGGGGATAAAGAAGAGAGGGGGGTGTCGACAGCGATATGGTGTAATCAGTCTACTATATTCAAGTGGTTGAGTATGGGAAGGGGGAAGGGGGGAAAGAGGAGGGAGGGGGTGGGGAGGGAGAGGGGATTTCAAAGAATATGATTAAAGCATGACGTAAGAGGTATGGTGTTACATCATCGAAGATTATCGCTTACAGGGAAAGGTTAATGAATTTCGTTGCTAATTTTCTTAAACTGATTATTTTTTTCCATGACTACTTTGCCAGTTTTCCATGAATTGTGATAAAAATAATCGTATATATATTTTTTTACATTATTACTTTTAGTAATCTGATTTCTTTTTCATAAATGATAAGAATATTTCTATAAGTTTCCACTACTGAGTTAAAAGTTTGAGAGCCTCTCAAATCACTCTTTAACACTAAGGCCCTGTTCACACTAGCGGTCTGAACCGCGGCGGTTCAATTACGATATAAGTCAGTGGAGGCATTCATACACTACCGCGCATTTCCCCCTTGATTATGCGGTACCGCCGCGGTTTTCGCGGGATTCAAACCACTAGTGTGAACAGGGCCTTACGCTCCTGGTGAATTAAGTTTCAGATTTTAACGTTCTTTAACGTGGATTAATTAAACTCTCTCCCCCTTTGGCTGAATGGAATAGCCTATAGGTCAGTGTATACAGGGTACTCCAAAAGTATGTTCTGCGACAGGGTTGCTACAAAAGAGGGGGGCTTAATGCGGGCGAGAAACACCTTGATGGTGATTTCTTTGTTTTATTAAGAATATGATCTGGCGATTACAGGTTAGGGTGTTAGGTGAGACAAGGTTTCCCACCTAGGCACCCTTCTAGACAAGGGGAGAGTTTCCCCAGTCTCCTCTGCTAGGTCCCTGACCTAGGCAGTCCTACTGTCAAGTCCTTGACCTGGACAGCCCTATGCCGGGTCCGTGACCTCGGCAGTCCTATCTATAACGGGCACACCCGTTCGTTAATAAGAGCGAGAGGTAAGGTTTTGTTGTTTGCCGTATGGGAGAAGTGTTAGTTATAAAAAAAAAGGCGTTTGTTCCTTTGTATGGGGGTTTAGTTATATGGTTGGTGGACGTGCCTAGATATGGCGTACATATTGAACTTACGGTAAAGTAATTTGATTAGGTATGAGAAATGGTTCAATAGGTCTGTCTAGTGATACTAGGCATCTCGTGTTGGTGATGCTGCGGGTGCGTTGTGTTTGTCTTACTTTGTGTTATTGGGTCAAGCTGTTTTGGTGATTGAGGAATTCGTGATGTCTGCAAGATTGGGGATCTTGCTAAAGACGAGTACCATCTCCCATGTGTGTGGATCACGTGCATGGTTGGTGATGTTAGTGAGGGTTACATGTTCACATAAGGAAAATATGAAAGAAACCAGAAGAAATATTTTTGAAATTAATTTATTTCTGTTTTTGTAAATTTAAAAAATAACGGCCGTTATTCAGCTTTTCACTATATGACGCAAGAGTAATTTGATATTTAAGAAAATAAAAAAAGATCTTAACCGAAGTCGTTTCAACTCAAACGATGTATCAAAAATAAGTAGCATGCTACTGAGAAATGCCTAGTGTGACGGCACCTTAACCCATTCAACTCATGTCAGCCGCTTGTGGTGTAGACACGAAAAACCGTATACGGTAGGCCTCGCGCCGGCCCGTACATCCGAATACCATCTGATGCGGCTTGACCGCGCGAGGATTGACGTCATATTTTTCTGGTGTTTGGTCAAACATTTTGGTGTTTTATGATTCTTTTTTATATTTGACCAAATGACAAGACATCTTGTCATCGGAGTTTAAAGGGTTAAATCGATTGTGGCACTCAGAGGGACGGGAGGGGGGGGGAGGGGAGATCAAGGATGATAGAACTTGAGTGCCACTTGGCACTTAGACTCTCGTACCTTGACCCGTCTTCGAGGTCGACTGTCCGAGTTCGAAACTTGACTGAATCCAGGGATTTGATACGCACGGACACACACACACACACACACACACACACACACACACACACACACACACACACACACACACACACACACACACACACACACACACACACACACACACACACACACACACACACACACACACACACACAAAAGAAAGACTAAATGGCAATCATACATCAAACTGAGAAATGAATACGTAGATATAAAAACAAAATGCAAAGATCAACCTAAACTATTTTACAGATATGTAAATGACAAACTAAAAGACAAACACGAAATAGTGAAACTGCGTGAAGGAAATCAAGAATACACAGATGTAGAAAGGGCTGAAGTAATGACCAGACACTTTAAGTCTGTATTTACAATTTGAAAGTTCACAATTGTGGGATGATAGTCACAAAGAAGGATCCCCTAAAATGAGAGAAATAACGGTGACACAGAAAGAAATAAGGGACCAAATAAGGAAACTCGATGTCAGAAAGTCACATGGGCCAGACGGAATAGCGAACTGAATATTAAAAGAATGCATAGATGAACTCACAGATAAAATATACAAGATAATTGACGTCCCACTCAAAAAAGGAAAAGTACCACAAGATTGGAAAAATACTAATATTGTACCAATATATAAGGGAGGAAATAAAGAAAATCCAACAAATTATAGACCGGTATCCCTTATAAGCACAGTTGCAAAAATATGTGAAAGAGTTGTCAAAAATAAATGGACTAAACACTTGGAAGAGAACAAAATATTAAACCCCAACCAATTTGGAAGATCATGTACTACAAACTTAATATACTTTTACTCAAGATTGATAGACATAATACAAGAAAGAGATGACTGGGCAGATTGTGGCTTCTGGACCCACAAAAGGCTTTTGACAAAGTACCACACAATAAACTACTAAGAAAAATTTAAACATAGGTGGAATACAAGGAAAATTATTGGAATGGATGAAAGACTTCTTGGAAGGAAGAAAAATGAGAGTGATACCTAGAGAAAAGAACTCAAAATGGGTAAACATGATAAGTGGAGTCCCCCAAGGCTCTGTGTTGGCTCCGATAATGTTTGCTATTTATATAAACGACATGGATGAAGGAATTGAATGCTATATAAACTTCCTTGCTGATGATGCGAAATTATTGAAGAGAGTGAGTAACAAAGAAGATTGCAAATCTTTTCAGGAAAACCTGGACAAAGTCTGGAACTGGAGTAAAAAGAATGAAGTGAATTTCATAATTGAAAAAATGTAGTATAATGGAATTTGGAAAAAGCAAAAATAGAATATCTGGTCAATACAAAATTGGAACAAAAGAAGTTACAAAAGTAAACTCAGAAAGAGACCTAGGAGTAATCATTTCAAATGACATGACACCAGACAAACATGTAAACAAAATAGTTGGAGAAAGCTACGACTTAATAAGATCAATGAAAGTGGCCTTCGACTACATGGACAAGGAAATGGTGAAGAGAATACTAGTTGCACTGATAAGACCAAAATTAAAGTATGCAGCATCACTATGGACACCCAGTACAATAAAAAAAAAAAACATAAAGAAACTAGAAAGAATTCAAAGAGCATTAACAAAGATGGCACCAACACTTAGCAAGTTGACATACGAGCAAAGATTGGACAAACTAAACTTATTAACTCTGGAGCAAAGAGAAGACAGAGGCGATTAAATAACCATCTATGATATTATGAAAGGGATGGAAATCCTTGATAGGGATGATCTTAAATAAGACAGAAGAAATACAAGGGGACACGAGAAGAAACTTAACAAGGACAGTTACAGAAGAGATCTGAAAAAGAACAGTTTTCCACACAGAGTAATAGATACATCGAATAAATTGAAAGAGAAAACAGTGAGTGTTAAAACTATACATGATTTTAAGAAAGAACTGAATGCGGAAAGATACAACTGCGGGTCTCTACGATCATAGCTCATCTCCCGCAAAATACAACTAGGTAAATACAACTTGGTAAATACACACACACACTACTTGGCGCAGTGGTAGGGCTCGCGGCCGCCATTACGGTAGTTCGGGTTCGAATCCCGTCCAACGTTGAAATAATCTGAGTATCGCTGCGCCGCGAGACGTTACCCCCAACTCTCGTGGGTGTGGAGTTGGATGTGTGTGTGTGCGTGTAAGGTCACAGTATTACCCATAGATCGGTCATATATGAGTTCAAAACTCTTTTCCGGGAGGGAACTAGTTATCCATCACGAATCCAACACGTGATCCAAGACCATGGTGTTGAATCACACACGCATACACACACACACACACACACACACACACACACACACACACACACACACACACACACACACACACACACACACACACACACACACACACACACACACACACACACACACACACACACACACACACACACACACACACACACACACACACATAAACACACACACACGGAATAACTTAGGTGAGATATCTCAAGCTCGAAGAAGACATGAATTTAGATCTAAATATGGTAATTGGAAGTTAGGGCTATAGATTAAGCTGGAACTCTACAT
>NC_134779.1:33089587-33294587 GCF_046742065.1 Oratosquilla oratoria | reverse complement strand
AATTATTTTTTCTTTAATTATTCATTTATGTATCTACTTATTTATTTGCTTGTTTATTCGTTCATTTGTTTATCTATTTATGTATTCATTTATTTTTTTTTTCCATAATTGCATTATGAGTGTAAATGAACTACCCCACATTGTCGAAATGGTCGCCACCCACGGTGACCTAATCCTCGGTCAGCCGAGGTCACGCTCGTCCAATACGTGTCCGCGAGGCGGGCTTTGCCCCCGACGACGCGCGCTCCTCCTTGGCCTCCGGAGGACGTCGCCGCCGAGTGGGAGAGGTCTTCGTCCGCGCGTCTTCAGCGACCTCCTCGGGAAACGACATTCCTCCAGGGGGGGGGGGGGGTCCACTCCCCTTGCCGGCCACTGCCCTTCGGACTGGACGAGGGCTTCCGTCATAAAGTTTGGATCGAGGTCGGCGGTGGATCGTCGGGTCCCATCAGCCCGCACCTCGGAAGCCCGGCGGAGGAAAAACCTCGTCAAGAGAGGTAACGGCGGCGCCGTCGGAAGATGGGTCTCATTAGCCCTGACCTTCGGCCGCCTTCTTCGAGACTGGATCTCCCGTGCCGACCCGGGAGACTTCAGGATCGTCCAAGGCACCGTGCAACTGGCGGAAGACGGGTCTCATTAGCCCTGACCCTAGTGCCTCAGTTGGACAGGAATCCTTGGTGCCACTGCCGAAGAGGGTCTCATTAGCCCTTGCTGGGACCAGACCGTCGAAAGCTCCTTCGACAGCCTTAAGATGCTGGTCTGTGTATTGGGTATGGGTCTCATTAGCCCTGACCAATACAGTACACCCTGATGGAATCGAAGGTTCTCGAAGAGAACAGGAGGCGTTGGAGGAAGCCTCTCCCTCCACTCTAAGTGACCCCCCCACACATACATGTATACAAACATACATACACACACATTACGTGCACATTTACATATACTCGTACACACATACCTACACATACATTATACGCACACTTACACATATACACACACGTGTGGGGTTTCCCTCAGCTGAATAGAAACGCCTGTCTATAGCCAAAAAATGTGTATGACGCTGAGTTTACCTTTATTATTTGGAATCCTCAGTCCAAGAGTTTCCTTCATGGAAAAATTGAAATAATCAAAGAGTAAAAGAGGAGAGAGAGGGAGAGAGAGAGAGAGAGAGAGAGAGAGCATCTTTTACTAAATCTTTCTGTACGGCTGTGAGACATACACATCGAATGCTGATTCGAAGAGGCATCTCGATGTCTTTGATACCAAATGCCTTCGGAGAATCTTGAGGTATCGCTGGAATGACTTTGTATCAGACCAGAGACTCTTCTGTGAGACTCAGTCTAGCCCAATTACCTTCAGCGTGATTCGTGAACGTCAACTCAAGTGATGCGGGCATTTGGCACCTTTCCCTGATGGTGATCCTATTCAGCGTTGTCTCTACAGTGGACAACGTTACCCTCGATGGAGGAGGCGAAGGGGTCGCCCACGGAATTCACGCCTGGGGCAAATTGATGGAACCTGTCGAGGGTTGTTTGGAGTGGGATGGAAGGGTGACTGCATGAGAGCTTGGTCGGAGATGCCGTGGGGACTGGCGCCAGAGTATGAGTGAAGTAACGCGCTCCCTGGCGTATGCCCCCAGTTGATGTTGACACACATGTATACAGTATCCTGGGTATTTATGTACATTTTTGTATTACTAGATACATGAATTGAAGGTGATGAAGTCTACATAATGTGCACCACTCTACTGGAAAAAATGATAATGATAATAATAATAATAATAATGATAATAATAATAATAATAATAATAATATTTATCAATAATAATAATAATAGATGATAATGATGATAATAAATGATGATAGTAATAATAATAATGATAATAATAATAATAATGATAATAATAATATTTATTATTAATGATAATAATAGATAATAATGATAATAATAAATTATAACAATAATAATGATAATAATAACAACAACAACAACAACAACAACAACAACAACACCAAACAATCTACGGGA
Source organism: Oratosquilla oratoria (assembly GCF_046742065.1). Taxonomy (NCBI): domain Eukaryota; kingdom Metazoa; phylum Arthropoda; class Malacostraca; order Stomatopoda; family Squillidae; genus Oratosquilla; species Oratosquilla oratoria. The sequence continues at coordinate 33,292,565 of NC_134779.1, read as the reverse complement.
TATTTTCGCCCAACGTTGATGAGTTCCTTTATTGGTTAACAGCTTTGTGAAAAATAACGAAACTATGTGACATGATCATTCGGGTCGACTACTTTGTTGATATGCAGGGCGAAAGGTCGAAAACTTTCGTTCGTTTTCTGTTGACAGTGTTCACCATCTCTCGCTTTGTGATAACATGCAAGATACAAGCAGTCTGTGTAAATCTGCATAAAAGTTTTATAATAAATAAAAATAAAACAGAGTAAAACAAGATAAAATGAAAGGGGATAATAAATGATTGATGAATGAATAAATAATAAATGAACGAATCAATAACGAAATGACTAAATACAATTGTATAACATGTGTTACTGTGGTTTTATTTGATTTCGTTGTCATTTATTATTTCTTTTTATAAAATTAAAATTCGGAGTGTCGCGTACATGTGTATGTGTGTGTGATCCACCATGGTCTTGGATCACGTGTTGGACTCGTGATCGACAGCTATTTCCCTCCCGGAAGAGAGCTCAGAGCTCATATATGACCGATCTATGGGTAACGCTGTGACCTTACACGCACACACACACCCAACTCCCCGCCCACGAGAGTTGGAGTAACGACTCGCAAAGCAGCGATACTGAAATTATTTCAGCCCTGGGCGGGATTCGAACCCGGACCACCGTAGTGACGGCCGCGATCCTATTTATATAATCACAATTATTTACTTTGTCCCTGCAAGTAGACACATACCGATATAGCGGCATCAGATTGCGTTCGTGGAGGTACGTTTCTGTGATCTATCACATCGATCATGGTTCATCCGAATGCCACTGTGGCACTGCACAAATAAATAAACAAACAAACAAACAAATAACAGAATTAGATAAATATGTAACTAAAATAAATAGATACATGAATAAGGAAATAATGAATAAATAGATGAAGTAAACATACAAATTAAAAGTAGATGAATAGATAAATAAATAGGTAGGACAAATAGATAAATAAGTAGAAAAATAAGTGAATACATAGATAAATAAACAAGTAGATAAGCAAGTAGATAAGATAGATAAGAAAAATAAATAAATACACAGATAAATGAATAAAGATTTGGATATAATTCTGCTGTCTTAAGCTCGAAAAGACTTGAAGAAATCTTTCTAGTTGATCAAAATTGATCTGAATTGCTGACCAGAGAGCACTGAGGATCAATCAACTCAAATTATATCTGTCCCCTCACGGCCTCACCTTGGCCCTATGTGTTTGGATACCCATCAGGGATCGAACTCGAGCTCGCACGGTTCAGGGCGAGTCGGAAACCAACAAGCTACGTTGTGCTTCATTACAAAAGAGAGAGAGAGAAAGAGAGAGACAAAGAAGAAAGGAGGAGGAAGAAGAAGGAAGACCAGGAGGAGGAGGAAGAAGAAGGAGAGGAGGAGGAGGGGGAAGAAGAAGGAAAACCAGGAGGAGGAAAAAGAAGGAGAATAGGAGAAGGAAGAGGAAGAAGAAGAAGGAAGACGAAGAAGAAGAAGAAGAAGAAGAAGAAGGAAGACCAGGAGGAGGAGGAAGAAGGAAAACCAGGAGGACTAGGAAGAAGAAGGAGAGGAGGAGGAGGAAGAGGAAGGAAAGCCAGGATTAGGAAGAAGAAGAAGGAGAGGGGGAGGAGGAGGAAGAAGAAGAAGAAGAAGAAGGAAGACCAGGAGGAGTAGGAAGAAGAAGAAGGAGAGGAGGAGGAGGAGGAGGAGAAGAAAAAAAAGAAGAGAGGAGGAGGAAGGGCAAGGTCTTGTTGCATTGTCGGGCAAGGGAAGGAAGGAAGGAAGGGAAGGGAAGGGAAGGCCCTTCCTTGAGCTGGGTCAGCCCCCAGCCCTTCCTTGGTCCATCGCCTTCCCTACTGCCTCAGTGGAATAAGGTTCCTGGAAGAGGTGGGGGGGGGATCTAGACATCCCTTGGAACCAATATTTACAGATCTACGCGCGCGCGCGCACACACACACACACACACACACACACACACACACACACACACACACACACACACACACCTCTCATGGCGCTGTGGTTAGAGCTCTGGCCTGCCACTACGGAGGTCCGGGTTCGACTCTCACCCGGGGCTGAAATAATATCAGTATCGCAGCGCTGAGGGGTGTTACTCCAACTCTCGTGGGCGGGGAGTTGGGGGTGTGTGTGTGTGTGCAAGGTCATAGCATTACCTATAGATCGGACTTACGAGCTCTGAGCTCTCTTCCAGGAGGGAAATAGCTATCGATCACGAGTCCAACACGTGATCCAAAGACCAAGTGAATACACACACACACACACACACACACACACACACACACACACACACACACACACACACAAAGATTAGGCATGATAACTAAGAGATTGAACACTACAGGCGTTGCTATTTTCCTGTATACTCTATGATGACGTCAGATGGCATCAAGAGTACCACAAGAAAAATATGTGCCAGCATTTATTTATCTATTTTTATAAATTCATATATTTGTTTATTTTTTACGAGAGGAAAAAGCTGAAGATAAATGTGGGTAAAAGTAAGGTGATGAGATGTACAAGGGGAGCGAGTGGCAGCACCCTGGAATTGAGTATCAAGGGAGAAAGACTGGAGGAAGTGGATAGCTTTAGATACTTGGGGTCACATGTGTCGGGAAAGAGAGGAGTGGAGGTGGAGGTAGATTGTAGATTGAGAGAAGCAAGACTTGGGGGATTAAAAAGTGTAATGAGAAATAGTCATTTGGGAATGGATACTAAGAGGAAATTGTATGAAAGAGTGATTGTGCCGACAGCACTGTATGGGGCAGAGACATGGAACATAAGAGAGGAAGAGTTTAAATGTGTTTTAGATGAAATGCCTGAGAAGTATGATAGGGGTTACAAGGTTAGATGGAGTGAGAACCGAGGTGAGGAGGAGAGCGGGGGTGGAAAAGGATATGGGAGATAGGGTTGATGAAAGAGTATTGGAATGGTTTGGACACATGGAAAGAATGAGTGAAGAAGTATTAGTAAAAGAAGTATGGAAGGCAGAGGTGGAAGGAGTGAAGATGAGGGGACGACCGAGGATGAGATGGATGAGGTGAAAGGGGCATTGAGCAAGAAGAGGATGTCTGTTGAGGAAGGAAGGGAGAAGGCAGAAGATAGGGGTGAGTGGAGAATGGTTGTGTATGGATGATACTGTGATGCATGAAAGGGAGGTTTGGGATGAGGGGTTAAGGAGTGGTTATGTGTGAATTATTTTGACGCAACTCGAAGGAATTCCCCTCCGTCTTCAGTGTTACTGCATGAGGGGACGGAGAAGGGAGAGGCCGCCGGTTTAATGAAGCGGCCTTGGTGTGAAAGTGCTGTGTCTTTGCTACATTGTTTCTGACCCAGGGCGGCAAGCGAGATGCAGGTATGACCCGTCATCCAGGAGGAGCTAAGAGGAGAGGGAGGGAGGAAGGAAGGGGTGAAATGGGTGAGAGTGGATTTATGCCTTTTGACTTTGACTACTTCCCATGTAAGGAGGGAAAAGCCCTTGGTATATGTATGTATACATGTATTTTGTATCTAATTTTATTCTATGCACCATAGATGTTACAACTTAGGTACAGTTTTACGAGAAATCGAATGAAAATATTCTTACCCTTGAGGGCCTAGTCATTAATGAAATATCACAACAACAAACACAAATTCAGGTGCATGAGGTCGCCATCCTAACTACAGTTGGGAAATTGGAGACAGAGGGAAGGTTCGCCATCCCAACAACAGTTGGTAGAAATTTGCGGTGCCCACATATCTTCTTAGTCTTTTCATTCTAAGTATTTGAATATCAATCGAACTATGTATTTCGTTTTCTTTCTACTGTTTTCTCCCCCTTCCCCCTATGTCTCTCCCCTCCCCCTTTCCCCTTCTTTATTTTTCCTCCTCCCTTCCTCTTCTCTTCACCCCTTTCTCCCCCTCCTTCTCCCCAATTTCTCTCTTCATCCCTCTCCCCCTCTCCTTTCTCTCCCTCCTTCCCCCTTCTCTCCCCTCATCCATCTCCTTTCATCCATCCTCCCTCTCTTTTCTCCCCATTTATTCTCCCCTCCTTTCTCCCCTCTCCTCTCACCCTTCTCCCCTCATCCTTCTCCCCCTATCCATCCTCCCTCACCTTTCCCCCCTCCCTCTCATTTCTCCCCATCACTTCTCCCCTCCTTTCGTCCCTCTCCTCTCAACCTTCTTCTCTATGCATCCTCCCTCTCCTTTCTCCCCCATCCCTCCCCCCCCCCAAACCCCCATGGCTTTGTGGGGGTTGCCTTCTCTCCCTAGCGGCCATACTCAGGACTCGAATGAAATGACGAACAAGTGATCTGAGGGAGAGATAACTCAGGCACACTTCCCCCTCCCCTTCCCCCCCTTTCCTCCTTCCCCTTCCTCTCCCCTTCCCTCCTTCCTCTCCCCTTCCCCTTCGCTGTCTCGTACCTTCCCCCCCTTTCTCCTTTGCCGTAGTCTCTTTCGAAAAATTTTCTTCACATGCGTCTGTGATGAAGAGAGAGGGAGAGAGGGAGAGAGAAAGAGAGAGAGAGAGAGAGAGGGAAGAGTATTTCTTCTGCGACAACCAGCGCTTCTATCCATAGTGGACACTACCGTACCGAGGTGGTAAAGAATAGATTTAAAGAATGGATAACAGAAATGTATAAATGGCCACCATATATATATATATATGTATATATATATATATATATATATATATATATGTATATATATGTATATATATATATATATGTATGTATATATATATATATATGTATATATATATATACATATATATATATATATATATATATATATATATATGTATGTATAATATGAATACACCTGAAGTGAATCTCTAGTAATAGCGAAATTCATACAAGTAATTTCCGACAATCGCCCCAGGAATTGAACCAAAGATCTAGCTTGATGCCTTACCAATTGAGCCACAGGAGCTACAAAAGGACTCCAACATAAATATATATATATATATATATATATATATATATATATATATATATATATATATATATATATATATATATATATATATATAATTTTTCTTCATTTAGTTTAATTCATTTATTCATTTATCATTATTTTTTTTTTTTAATTAGCTTTAAATCGTATAAGATACTACGTGTTTCTGGTCCGTAGGGGTGTCCTCTCCCCTCATGGGGTTGATGTAACCCAGTGACTGAGTATTCCTGAGGCGGTAACCAGCGTCTCTATCCGTGACGGTGTCAAAATTCGGGGTTAAGTAACTAAGGTTAACCCTGCATTTAACCTCCGTCGCTTCGAAGCGAAAATGGGAAGTTTGTGACGTAATGAGGGACATAGGCTCCATCGGTATGGAAAAATAAATAAATAAATAAGAATAAAAAATAAATATAATAAATAAGTAAATGATAATAGGGTGCTCTGGTCCTGAGGGGTGCAGTGGAGGGAGATTGGACACACGCACGCACACACACACACACACACACACACACACACACACACACACACACACACACACACACACACACACACACACGGCTCGGTGGCGGATTGGTAAAGCACTGGCCTCACAAGCCAGAGAACCGGGGTTCGATTCCCCGGCCGGGCGGAGATAAGTTGGGTTTATCTCCTTTCACGTGTAACCCCTGTTCACCTAGCAGTGAGTAGGTATGGGACGTTAGTCAAGGAGTTGTGACCTTGCTGTCCCGGTGTGTGGAGTGTGAGTGGTCTCAGACCTACCCAGAGATCGGCAAATAATGAGCTCTGAGCTCACTGCCGTAGGGTGGTGTCTGGCTGTCTCGACAGAGACTGCAGCAGATCCGAGGTGAATACACACACACACACACACACACACACACACACACACACACACACTCTCTCTCTCTCTCTCTCTCTCTCTCTCTCTCTCTATATATATATATATATATATATATATATATATATATATACACACATAAATATATATATATATATATATATATATATATATATATATATATATATACTGCAGAGCGTTTCCACTTATAAGGGGGTGGCCTACACTAAACTGATAACCTGGCTCGCAAGTATGAGGTAACCAGACACCATTTTTTAATTCTGATTAGCGCCAAGCTATTTTAATCAATTTTGGGCAGTTACAAACACCATCAGAAGAAGTGCTTCCAAAGTGCCTCTCTGTTGGAATTTCTGAAATAAGTAAATGTCCAGTATTCGAGACGAAAAAGTCCCAAATCTCAACAATTAAATACTTTGTCATGTGAGGCGCCCAGAGACAGAGGGGCATTCTCGCCCCATTTACTTAAGCACGTACTTAGGCCAGATTTTTTTTTTTTTTTTTTTTTTTTTTTTTTTTTTTTTAATTCTAAATTTTTATTTCATTTAAACCTTCTCACTGGCCAGGCTAATGAGCACATAGGCTACTGTATATACCAAGCTTTGCATGTTTCGTACAAACAGTAGGCCTCTTTTTTTATCGTTATAGTGCTAGTTGGCAGTTCGGCGAAAATTTTATTTATTTATTTATTTATTTATTTACTTATTTATTTATTTATTTATTTGTTATTGTTATTGCTATGATTATTGCGGGTTTTCCAACGTCGGTGGTCCCGAAACCCAATGAAAAAAAGAAGAAAACAAATGTATATATATATATATATATATATATATATATATATATATATATATATATATACGTATATATATATATATGTGTATATATATATATATATGTATATATATATATGTATGTATATATATATGTATATATACATATATATATATATATACATATATATATACATATATATATTTATATATCTTATATATATATATATCTATATAGATATATATATATATATATATATATATATATATATATATATATATATATATAGCCTTAATTCGAATCTAGTAAAAGTGGCGGGAATGCCCCTCTGTTTCTGGACACATCATATTCAGAAAGCGTTATCGTTCCAAATAGAGATCTTCCGAATTCTAGAGGTATTCCGATTAGAAGGAAATCTCTATAGTCTGAAACCGGGAATGAAGTTCTAAGTTGAGTTACTATTATCGGTAACAGTTACCGGCTCAGGTCAAGACACTTTGAGCACTCTAAAGCTGAAGATGAAGTTCTTCGTGACCCCGTTGGGTTACTATTACCGGTAACAGTTACCGGGACAGTCCAAGATACAGCCCAGGACGTTTCGAGCACTCTGAAACTGTGGGTCAACTTCTTTGTAGCCCTGTTGAGTTACTGTTACCGGTAACAGTTACCGGAACACTCCAGGACGTTTCGAGACTCCTACCAGAGGAGAAAGAGGAGAGTGCCAGAAGGTTTAGGTAATCGATGGCACCGTGCCGTATCACAAAGTCCGTCCTACCCTCCTCCAAGGTGCCACTTGATCCAAGGTGCCGTGCCAGCTTGCACATCCCTCCTGGGCGAGGAAGAAGGGGAAGGGAGGGAGTGGAGGTGAGGGAGGAAGGTCCAAGCCAAGCAAACCACGAAAAAAAAAGTCTTTAATTGTTTCCTTTGACAATTCGATCTTCTTGCTAAGTCTGTCTACCCTCAGGGCCCAGTAGTCACGCCAAGCTCATGACTTGTTTCCGACCACCTGTGCGACCCGGCTGATTTGTTCTCTTCCTCTGTTTATATAAAAAGAATTCAAGACGATGCCGCAATTGGAATGACTTTCCTCCACCGTCATGAAGACGAATATGAAAGAGCCAGTTGGCGCTAACTACGAAAGAAACCAAACTGCCACTGTCCACAGTGGTCGGAAACAGGTCGTAAGCTTGGTGTGACTTGACTGGGGCTTTATCTATCTATCCATTTATACACCAAGTGTGTGTGTGTGTGTTGGGGATGGGGGGGGAATCTTTATATACATTATACAGGGTGGCCCAAAAGTCACTGAGGAGTTTTGGTTTTTAATAGACGTCTTATTATTACAAATTCGTGTATGGAATTTCAATACAATATAGAGATCATGAAAATTGATCCGTATTAGCCCTTTTCGATCAGTACATATGCATTACGTATAGAAAAATACTTTGTTAATTATCGAAGAAATGAAGAAATTATCACAAATTGCAACCCTTCAATGACTTTTGGGCCACTCTGTATATGGTATAGCGGGGGTAGTCTTTAATCGACATTTCCAAAATCAGTATTTCTTATAATTTGGATAATGATTTAGAAATGCCATTTAGTGTTATTGGAAGAGAATTGACCCATCATTTAGCTTTGCGTGTATGTTCTGTACGTGAATAATATCATTGTTGCTGGGCGGTTGGCAAACCCACCAATCCTGGGACGAGCCTCTGCCGGGCTCTTCGTGTGGAAATAGGCAGGAACCAACTATTTTACCAACGGAGTGGTTAATGAATGGATTAGATTTAGTAACAATGTAGGGAGCACTGAAACAATTGGTTGTTTTAAGAGGATTAGATAACTTAATGGATAGGAATGACATGTGGTAAGCTGCACATAACTGCCTAGTGTAGGTCATATGGTTTCTTGCACTCTCTTCTATTCTTATGTAACTTGGTGTCCTTGTACTGAATAAAACCGCTTGGAGAAAGACCCAATTGTATGATGAACCACAGATTGTCAATTACTGACGTCATCAAGGCTTTCCAGCAAAGTCGGTTAACGAAATGCTGTTTTTTCTCTTTGAGCGTAGCAGGGATTTTTGTTATTATTATTATTATTATTATTATTATTATTATTATTATTATTATTATTATTATTATTATTATTATTATTATTATTATTATTATTATTATTATTATTATTATTATTATTATTATTATTATTATTATTATTATTATTATTATTATTATCATTATTATTATTATTATTATTATTATTATTATCATTATTATTATTATCATTATTATTATTACTTTTATTATTATTATTATTATTATTATTATTATTATTATTATTATTATTATTATTATTATTATTATTATTATAGAATTATACAGCATTTTTTAATATGAGGTGCTGAAGTACATTTTAAGGAGTGTTGGAAAATACTGAATACATCGCGGTAAAATATGGCTCTCATATTCTTTTCTTTCTCTCGAGTTTTCTCATTTCTTTTATCAACAACGATGCCAGTTGGTTTTGATTTTGAGAAGAAAAAAAAAACAGTACATTATTTTCCTATATCCTTCTAGTAATCATATGTTAACCAGAGTTAGGGGGTGCTAGATTGCCCAGACTTGAATACAGGGATACTAGGTTCAGACAAGGTCAAGAAACGCTGCACTAGAGGGTCTAACGGTTAGACTATCAATCTAAGGAAATTAGGGGGCGAAAGGATAGTAGATGTGTTTTATAATAGTACTTCCACTCCGTTCTCGGCTCAATTTTCATAGTTTAAGACTTGTTTAGCCAATTAAAAAATACAAGATATTTATCGGGCTGCAGATCCTCTGAGTTGGTGGGAGTCTAAAGGCCCTGTCACACTACCCGTCAAATCGTGGGGAATTGACTGGAGCTGTCCCCGCAACACACTCAAAATGAGACGCGCGCCACTGTCCTTCCAGCAGTGGTGGGTCAGTGACGCGCGACAGAAGATCCACCAAACTGCCTCACTCACCATGTCGCAGGAATCTCAGCTTCACTGGCGTCGTGAGGACATTATTCAACTAGTAGAACTGTACAAGGATAACGTGTACCTGTGGCAAATGAAACATCACCTATAGAAAACTGTGACAGCTTTGATGAACTGAGTAGCGCGCGTCATTCCCCCGCGGCAGTGAGTCACCGTTTGAATACAGGACGGGTAAAAGACTCGCGACTTTTCACCCCAGGCTACCCGGATTCAAAAGACGCGTAGAGTCGATTTAGTCCCAGTCACGCCAAGCTTACGACCTGTTTCCGACCACCTTCGACCGAAAATCAAGCGATCGGTCGGCGACACAAAGCCTATGCAAGGAATTAAAAATGGAAAAAGTTAATGTGGTTCATAAGATGAAAACCTTTGTACTGGGGACTATTCAGTGTTGTAACATATCTATCGATCTTTCTATTTACCTGTCTTAATACCAATTACCAGCGACTTCCAAAGACTAACTTGGATCCGTTTTCTCAAACCACATTTGGACAGGAAAATCTCTGCAGTGGGATGGAGTGTGTGGAAGGGAGGATTTTTGCCACCGAGAACGTGAAGAAATACACAAATATATGCAGCAAACACTTCGTAGGTGAATCTTGACCTCCTGATGACCACCCACATGCAATTTCTGCCCTCACAAGCCCAGAGCAGCTTATTCCACCAAACACTGAAACAGTACAATATTGTCCAATTCAAATTCAAATATGATTTATTCATTCATTGTCATCTACAGAGCCTCTGAGGCTTAGGCTTGTATGGTATTGGTAGATTAGGGCCAGAGGTTCCCAAACTGGGGTCCGTGGACCACTGGGGGTCCGCGGACCACTGGGGATCCGGGAGAAAGCCCAAGGGAGTCCGTAACACAATGAAGGAAAGTAATTTTTTTTTTTAACTGATGAAAAAATATATATAGCCTCCAATTAAAAAATATATATCACTGCTTCTCTATTATCATATATATATTTTTCTAATTTATGCGATGTGAAGAAATAAGTAAATTATCAAGTGTACTACGTTGTACTGGGTAATACTGGGTATCCCGGTACGGTATTGATAACTTTTGGTTGGTTGGGGGATCCTGAGCTGGGGGTCCCTGGTATGGTCAAGTTTGGGAACCAATGGATTAGGCGCCTTATGACAATATTACTATCACGTTGACAGAGTTCTCCTGTGCAGGTACTTGTTGATCTTGTGTGCTTACAATTGACCAGAGCTGGGCGCGTTCCTTGGTGCGTTCCGCTTAAGTTTGGCCGCGGTTAGCGCTCCGAAACTATTAAAGCTTAAGAGACAGGAGGTTCATACCGGAATAAAAGTCCGGTAGGCCACATACTTACCTTACCGGGGTGCCGTATCGACTCTTACGTTGGCCACCTTGAAGTTCCATTCCTGCCTGCACGTGGCTCTTCTTAACAAGATGGCACTTGTTATTTCTTCTCTCACAGATGTCCTTAATCCGTCTACATATTTTCCTCGTGGTCTTCCTCTTGCCCTCTTTCCTTCTATTATTCCTGTTAGGGACGTATGTTCTAATTGTTCCACATACTATACCAAAGAAAAAATTCGTAGACATTACAATTAAAGTCACCCATTATAACTATTCTTCCTCCATCTTCCATTATCTTATTTAGTGTTATCCTTGTGTCTTCTAACATATTCTTGTGTTCTCTCTCTTCCCACGAAGCCGTTTTAGGAGGCACATAACTTACCTCAAACTTCCTGCTCTCCTTGTCCCTGTCCTCTATTTCCAACATAATCATCTCTACTCTATTATTTCCGTATGTAACATTCCTCATTTGTATATCCTTCTTTGGACAACATAATGTACAAGTAAAAATACAATACACGCAACTATAAAACTAACCGAGCAAGTGGGTGTGCCCCACATCAATCATAACTCTTACTTCCTTCCATTTCCTTCTTTCCTTCCACTAAACCCCCAAATTCCCCCTCACTCCCTCTCCCCCATCTCATCTATACTGCCCTCTAACTAATCTCCACCCTCTTGTTTTACTTCTCTGATTCTAATCCAATAATTATATACGCCATATCCTACACTGTTGGGTGGTATTGTGTGTGTGTCGGGATACAACATGTTCTCAATCATTTATCTATTTATCTATTTTTGAGCGAAGCATTTATTGCGAGCTAATCAAATCCTCGGTGCCAATTTTTGTTGCCCCCCCTCCACAAATTCCCTTTTCTTTTTTTTCATTGAAATTTATATGTAATTTTTTGTAGCGACTATTTATAACTACATTTTTATTAACGACAAAATTATTATCTTTAATATTAAAAAAAATATTATATTAGATTAATATCTGGTGAATCTTTGCATAGTTTTAATGTCGACGGTGCTTGTCCATACTCGAATTTTGTGTCGGTTGAACATGGCCAATATAGGCAATGTACAATGTGGCAAACTATGAGTAAGATTAAAATATTCTGAATTTCGTGCGTCTAAATGGACCTCGATGTTGACAGACATGGAGCTGTTGGGGGTTCGATTTGGTGATATCGTAGTGCGTATGTGACTGTCTTGCACGGTGTACATCACAACCGGAGAGTGTGGAAACCCAATATTATTATACGGTTGGGGGAAGATCAAAGGGTTATATAGTAAATAATAACTCTGAATTAACCGAGTAATTGGGTGTGCCATTCTTCTGTCATAACTTATCCTCTCTACCATATGATGCTTTCCTACCACAACAACCTTGAATCCCCCCTCCCTTCCTTTCCCCCATCTTATCTATTCTGCCCTCTTTGAATAACCCAACAATTGGGTCTGCCCCACACCTATCATACCTGTCTAACATCATTCTTCACGTCTACTAACTCTTCTCGTCCTACCCACCCCATTCCTGCTCTGTTCTTCTTCGCTGAATAGAATGCTGAGCAAGTGGATGTGCCCCATACCTATCTACCTCTTATCTACCTTCCATTTCATTCTTTCCTCCAACTCCCCCTCTCCCCCATCTAACCTATCCTGCCCTGTACTACTTCTACTACTACCACTGAATAGATGCCTCCGCATTACACGTAACGTATATTTATGTAACGTTAGGTGTAATGCGGGGGCGTTCCGTGTATCCACTGATTAGAGACAAAATTTATACAACTCATTATACTTTTGAATAACATACCAGTCAAAACAAATATGTTACTTGAGAGCAGGCGGCCCACGGCATTAGAAAAATATCTCTGTCGGCGGACATAATGCGAGAAGAATATGCATGGGCGCCCTGCGACCCATTTCTAACGGTTTTCGTTGTAAGAGGACATCATCAGAGTACTCTGAGGATGTCGTAATAGACGTAATAAACGTTTAGTATTCCGACTTTATTTCCCCTGTGGTTTCTGATATATATATATATATATATATATATATATATATATATATATATATATATATATATATTGTGTGTGTGTGATTCACCATGATCATGGATCACGGGTTGGACCCATGATCGACAGCTATTTCCCTCCCGGGAGAGAGCTCAGAGCTCATGTATGACCGTTGTATGGGTAATGCTGTAACATTACACGCGCACACACAGTGTGCGTGCGTGTGTGTGTGATTCACTTTGGTCTTTGGATCACGTGTTGAACTCGTGATCGACAACTATTTCCCTCCCGGAAGAGAGCTTGTATGACCGATCTATGGGTAATGCTATGACCTTACACGCACACACACACCCAACTCCCCGCCCACGAGAGTTGGAGTAACGACTTGAAGCGCAGCGATACTGAAATAATTTCAGCCCTGTCCTCGTATGTTTCTGTTATCCCAATTTACTAAAAAAATTCTATCAAGGATTTCCATGCCTTTCGTAATTCTGTAGATGGTCAACAAGTCACCTCTTTTTTTTTTTTTTTTTTTTTTTTTTTTTTTTTGCAGAGTGTGTCTGTATCTCGGGAAACAAAATGTTCTCAAGTATTTATTTATTTATTTATTAACGAAAGATTTATCGAGCTAGTGAAATCCTCGGGTGCCAATTTTTGTTGTCTCCCCCCCACAAATTCCATTCTCTTTTGTCATTGAAATGGTGATCGATAATTGCTTCTCTCTTTGTGTCTCTATTTTTATATATGTATATTTGTAGCGACTATTTACAATTACAATATAATTAACGACAAAATATTCATCTTTAATATTTGTGAGAAATATCCGACATCGAATTAATACATGGTGAACCGTTGCATAGTTTTTGTGTCGGCGGTGATCGTCCATATATGATGAATTATCATGTGTCGGTTGTACGTGGTCACTACAGGGAAAGTAGAAAGTGGCAAATCATAAGTAAGATAAGTAATCTGAATTATTGGGTCAAAATGAACCTTGGTATTGAAAGACAGGTAGCTACTGGGAATTGGACTTGGTGATATCGTAGTAAGTATGTGTCTGTCTTGCACGGTGTACATCACAACCGGAGAGTGTGCCAATCCATTGTAAATATCGCGTTTGTCCGCATGATGTAAACCCGCAAGTTTAAATCTCTATTCAAAAATATTTTTAAAGCACTCCCATTTCTGCTGGAGTGTGGTAATTCAAATAAGTTATGACGGTGAAGAAATTTGTGGAAAGATTAATATTATACACCTTTCATCGACAACGACAATACCACAATGACTTAACAATCGATAGGGTGGGCGGAACAGAAAGACGCGGTTACTATACGAGGAAATCTGGCATGAGTGAACCGTGTCCAAAGGATTTTGTTGTAAGAGGACGCAATTGGTCAGTATTTTTAATCTAACTAAAATGGGGGCCTGCCGATGGCATGCAATTGCCATGGAGCGGCCTGGTGCGGGGGTGAATGGTGCGCACCTCTGGGCTGTGGGCTACCTAGGATCAGTTTGTGTGGGAGGGGAAGAATGTCGGTAAGGAAATTAAAAGATAGATTGTAGTGTATAAAAGAGGTCTATTGCCAATAAGAGCTTTTTATCATGGGCGATTCACTAAGGGGCGATTGATGGTGACTCGGGAGAAATGGACAGGGAACTTGGACGGCGGGGCCGACGCCTGCATTTAGAATCACCAAAGACTGAGAAAATCTCGAGTTTACTTCATCACTCCACACTCACTTTTCTGCACTCATTCTTTCTACGTGCCCAAACCTCCTCTGCACTCAATTGACCCTACCTGTCAACTCTTCCCACCACTCCTTTGTCTTTTAGTCCTGGAAATTTTATTGTTACTCTACACTGTACCAAGTTCTTCACTGAGGTATCTGATGTCTGTCTCTTTTTTTCAGTACATGTCTTCAAATGGCATCACGTTACTTCTTATCTCTTTCTACCACAGGTGTTCTTTCTGTTGGGGCTTCTAGTGAAACCCCTTCTTCACTCCCTGTGTGATGTTTGTGAGAAATGCCCTGCTCTTATGATCCTCTTTCAATCCTCCCCACTCAGTAAGGTGGGCAGGATGGAAATGTTTCTTTCTGCAGTTAGTGTCCATCAGCTTGGATATGGTGTATGATAATGAGATTGATCTGTGGGATGCTGGGTATCTGTTGGTTTGTTTGTTTTAAATAATTCGTGTGTCCCAGAGACCCCCAAGGAACAATATTCAAACTCTTCACACCAGATTCAAAACATAACACAAAGTGCTCACTTATGCAAATGACCTGACAGTAATAACCCAGAGTGCCACCTACACAACAGATGCTAAGAAAGAACACCCAAATATACTTCAATCTGTATACCAACAGTGATTTTGAAAAAGAATGTAATGGGGGCTCTCTCCTCAGACATCATGAGTAAATTTGCTCACCTGACATCCACAAATCAATCATTCAATTGTAAATCTCAATGGTGAAACCCTTCCATTGAAAGAGAATCCAAAATTTCTTGTCCTCGTTTTTCATAAATGTTCTTCAGCTCAAGCCACAAAGACCTGACCGTGAAAATCAATCAAAAGTGACTTATCGGCCAATCAGGTGGTTAATAACCACTGGTTATTGGTGCTTGCATGAGGATTGGTCTCCTGCATGAGAGGACCGAGGCGATGGAATGATCGACTGACTTCCAGGTTGTTGGAATTTTGTTGTTACAACCAAGAGTTGTTGGAAATGTCGGTCAAAGTCATTCTTGCATTTGGGCTGAGGCATCGTTGGCTGTTTGACAACTCACATGACAAATTAACCCTCTTCATATATTACAAAAACACAAAAGTCTCTAACCTTATAATGAGAAATAATATGACTAAAGACACAATACACCCCTATCATTAATATACAGTGACACAGTGCTTTGCAACTACACAGCGAGGCTGCGTGGCAACAACGACCAAACGTTACACAAATATATAATACGAGCTCTCGGTTGAATCGTACAACCATCTTCAGCTAAGTAACAATACACATAGAGGGCAGTGTTTAAATATCAATAGATGAAGGTACTAGGAGAGGTAGGTTGTAGCTAAGCGTCAGGTACTGGACGGGGGTGGCTGCTTCGTATCAACAGAAAGGTAACTGGACTTGAATTTACTGTAGCCGGAGGTTTGGTCGTTGTTGCCACGCAGCCTCGCTGTGTGGTTGCAAAGTACTAACTGTGTCAGTCTGTATATTAATGATAGGGGTGTATTGTGCAATGTAGATTCTTTCCAAGATGTGTAGTTTCTTGTTGCTGCAATCTTTAAGCATTTTTGTATTGTTAACTTAATATTGTCTGTTTAGAGTTTTGGTGTGTGTGTATATCATGTGTTTGCGTATACTTCCTTCACGGGCGTGCATTACTCTCCTGTTTACAGAGGTAGTGGTAACAGCAATATAAGTAACATTGGGGAGAAGTTGCCTTTAGTCATATTCTTTCTCATTATAAGGTTAAAGACTTTTGCATTATATGAAGAGGGTTAATTTGTCATGTGAGTTGTCAAACATCCAACAATACCTCAGCCCAAATGCAAGAATGACTTTATGGGGATAATGTCTTGGAGTCAAAACAAGAGGTAACTTGTCCTGGAATACCCTTAGATCAGTTCCTTTCAGGGAATGCCTTAACGGATAAGATTGTATCCAAGTGTTCACGTAAAGTCAATTTTTTTTTTTTTTTTTTTTTTTTTTTTTTTTTTTTTTTTTTTTTTTTTTTTTTTTTTTTTTACAGAAAAGCCAAAAATTTTGATATGGATACAAAAGAAGTTTCTAGTCTCAGTCTTGATACAGCATCACTTTGATTACCCTTGTAGCTTTTGGTACAGTAATCTGAGCAGAAAGAAAGTCCCGGTTTCAGGTTGCACAAAATAAGATCATCAGATTCATGCTAAATTTACCTCAACGTAGTCATATTAGTATAGAAGAATGTAGCAAAGCAGCTGAAACTAAATCAAGTTTACAATGTCGTTCATAATTCTGCTCCTTCATATGTGAGCTGTAATTTTACGTTGTCTGCTGAGAACCGAACCCGGAACAGTCAAGGGTCTTGTATTGTAACGCATGCAGGTTCCTTCACTAAAAACAGCTTTCACTTCATAGGAACTCACTACCTATGTCTATTAAGCAGTCAAATAGCAAGGTTGCTTTCAAGAAAAAAGTCAAGGATAACTATATGTCTCAGCTATGGACCGAGAACAGCCTTGATTTTTATATACTACTAGCCTAGTGAGGGGTACCAGACTCCATGAGTAATACCATCCAAATCTGCCTTCGCTCATAACTGTTTTGACCTCCCCTTTTGTCCTTCAGAGGTTTAGCTTAGCATAGAAATGTTTGATGCTCAAAACTGGTTTCCACCTTTGTTTTGTTTGTCATAGTATAGTATATGTCTCAGGTATGGTCCGAGAACAGTTATGATCTGATCATAATACAAGCCTGGTGAAACAAGACACCAGGCCACAAGGTAATTGGAACTTTCCCTTGATCTCCTTGTTGTTTTACTCATGCGAGTACTGGTACCTTGTACCCTACTTGTGGTGCTTTTTAGGTTATAACGTACTACTTCCTGGTGCTCAAACTAATGTGTAATTAACCACTCCGTCCTGAGGTACAGGTCAATTTTGGAATTGATTAATAGGTGACCCAAGCTGCCATGTAGCATTCCCTATAACAACATGTTGATATTGTTGATGTCCTGCCACCTTGCTATTTACTCTTAAGTCCATCACCACGGTTCTTAACCTTGTTGGAGGTACTGAACCCCGCAAGTTTCATATATGCATTCATCGAACCCTTCGTAGTTGGATTTTTTTTCTCTTCAAATTCAAAACATAGGAACTATATACTGTATTATGCACAAACTGTACAATGAATCATTTGCACACGAAATCACTGTGTTCAAAGAACAAAACATGAATTTCACATACAACAAAAACATAATGTTACGTATCGCATGTACAATAACTCGCCTTTACTATTGAATATGGGGCGTGATCATGGAATCACGAGTTAAAGACAAGTTCACGCATACCATTGTCCGGATCAGGGAAAGGCAGGTGTTCAGTTTTCTTCACTTTAATGTAACTAATGAACATGAGGACTTTACACGTGTGCTTATTACCAATGCTAGGCTTACTCTGCTCTGCTATCCGGGGTAATGGGTATGGCGAGCGACGCCGGGACCCACCCTGGCGTTCCCCCCACGCATACCCCTTGCTACCCCGAACCACGCATCACTCACATGCATACCAACCATCCAGGCACACTATGCACATTCATTCATGCTCATTTCGCCATAACAATGAATATTTACTGCAAATCAATGTGACTTTTGCTGTTGCTAAACTGGAACCAAAAACTGAAAATATCGATTATCGCTAGTTTGGAACCCAGAGTACTGGCGATACCGATGAATTGATAACGCAGAAAAATATCAGATAACCGATAACAAGATATGGTTATTGCGATAAATTATCAGGACAATTTATTACGGTAACGCCCACCTATGTATAAAACTAAATGGACATACAAATGTAACTTAATTCTATCTACAAATAATGAAGAATCAGATGAAGGCATTGCTAATAGTCTGTATTTTTGTCTTCAACCTTGCATTTTAGAAAAAATAAAATAAAAAGTAGGAGTTAATTTGTTCCAAACATGTCAATTCCTTTACCAAACTGTATGAATCCGTATGACATCCACATAATCGTAAATATTCATAAGATTTTCTCAATAACAATTGTTATAAAAATGTATAATTTAACAATCTGCAAAATAAACGGCATGTCTTATAATAACGTTCGTAACTGACTGGAGCCATCATCAGTTGACATTATCGAAAATATAAATGCCACAGTGACGATTTCTCTAAAGAAAAATGGATTACATGTAATGCAAGTAATTTAAATGATAAATAAAAACCTGAATTATGTATTGTGCATCCACTCGGTACTTTATTCAATCAATAACAGATAATCCGTAGAGTAGATTTTATTCCTCACAAATATTACAAGAACCCTTGAACAAGTAAGGCGGTATATAAGAGATAGGAAAGATCACATTTACATGCATTGTGGCCAGTTAGCACAGTATCACCACAAAATACACACTTAATGCATTGCATCGGATCAACCTAATAAACAAACTACAAATGAACCAAACAAGTAAACAGAGTAATAACGAATAAATACAATAATATTAAGGCTAGCTGGGTTAACTACTAATGAAAATACAAGGTGTGTCACTGCCACTCCTTTCCACATTTAATCATTATTACCACCCCTCAATAACGTAAACAATTATCGCCAGTTTACGACAAACATTTACATTAGCTCGTAGGCCCTGTCGATGGTTCACTTCCATAATTCTTATTCCTGACCTCTTCCAACACACACTGGTGGTATGCGCGAATCATCATCATCATGGGAAGGAAAATGCTTTCAATTATTTCCTACTTGAACGAAACGATATCTATTGTGGACTGATATAATGGAAGGGAGTCGATTTTTGTTGCCACCCCCTTCCTAAGTTCCGTTCTCTTTAGTCCTTGAAATGGTGATCGTTAATTTAGCGCTCATAGTTTATGTAGTTCATAATTTTGTGTTTTGTAGCGACTATTTGTAATTATATTTTTCTTAAAGACAAAATGATTGTCTTTAAGACTGTTGATAATTGTATGATATCATATCCATATATGTTGAATGATTGCATAGTTTCAATATCTACGGTGCTCGTCCAGACTTAAGAATTTTGTCTTGTGCACTTCACTATAGGTAATGTAAAAAGAGGCAAAGCATGAGTGAGTAAGATATAAAGTAATGTGAATTTGGGGATTCAAAATGGATCTCTGTGTCGACAGAAAGGGAGCACTTGGAGGTTGGTTTTAGTGATATTAATGATATTGAAAATGCATAGGTGACTGTTTTGCACGGAATACATCACAACAGGAGAGTGTGCACATACAGTTGAATTATTCTATGTCAACTGACAAACGGGGAAAAACAAATCAATCTTAACTTGGATCAACTATCTTTAGACCTGTCTTGTGACTCACGCCTTCTAGTAAGGGCCGGACTAGACAGGAATGAAAACTCATTTATGAAACCCATTGGTAGACACCTGCTAGCATCTTGAGAAGGCGTTGACGAGTACCGGTCTCCACGCCAGAGTTGCCAGATTGGCTTTTCTTAAAGCAGTTTGGCGTGGGAAAAACAACAGCACTGAGGCTTGTTTAGAAGTAAAAAATGTTAAAGAAAGATGCATGTCAATGCTAGAAGCTCTCAATCAGTTTACTCATAGACTTCCTTCAGCATAAAATTACTTCAAAAGTTTATCAAACCTGAGGCCTGCTATCATTCTAAACCAATTTTCAAGACCAGCCTTTTCAGAAATGCCTTTCATATAGCAGGAGAAAACACAAATATCATTGAAGATCAATATCGAAAACTTCCTTTTGTAAATTGGAAAGAGGAAGCTCCTTTCAATACAAATGGAGTACCTTCAGACACTGAACAATTCTGGGTAGGTGTTCTTGAACATCAGTCATTTAAAGAGCTAGCCACCTTTAAAGAGCTAGCCACCTTTGCTCTTAGCTGTCTAATAACTCCAGTCAGTAATGCTGTAGTTGAAAGAATTTTTTCACTTGTAGCATCTGTTAAAACAAAGGCTCGAAATAGAATGCAGCTAGATCTTCTTGATGCAATTATGAGAATAAGAGCAAAGTTATTGCTCAGTGGCAAATGCTGCAGACACTTCCAAGCATCTCAAGAAATGCTAAAAAAAAATTCACATCTGAGAAGGATTATGGAAACTTTTCTACTCCTGAGAGTGAAAAGGATGTGGATGATCTTAATCTGGAACTTTTTCTATGAGGTATGGATAATATTAAAGTTTATATGTGTTGGCATTTCTTGGGCGTTTTTTTTTTTTTTTTTTTTTAGAATGGTTTGTCATATTTTTGGCCTTTTTCAATACTTTTTGGCTTACATTTAAATTCTCATCTGGCAACTCTTTTCTAATCTCAGTTTTATATTTTACAGTTCCAGGAGATTATCCTGGAACATCGAATCCCAACTGTCGCAAGTTTAAACAAGGAACGATGAAACTCTCCTCCATTAAATTTTGAGTAGTAGATGTATGCAACAATTTTGGCTTAATAAATCGGGAACTACTTAGAGCAGTGTTTCTTAACCTGGGTTCGATCGAAGCCCAGAGATTCGGTGAGTCAGTTCCCGGGGTTCGGCGGATATTTCCTCCCCACCAGAGAGTCACGGGTGAGACAGCCGTTCACATTTAGTGTTGCGACAGCTGCAAGTGTCAATGTTCAATACCTGGACGAAATCATTGAACTGCAGCAGAGCCAGGTTCAACAGCTACTCTTCAGAACAACAACGCTCTCAACGTTTCGCTGTCACCAAATCGTAGCGTACCTTCTTATTGTTAAGAAAGTCCTCCAGATACTCATACCGTTTGTTACAACATATCTTTGCGAGCAATTCTTTTCGAGAATGGTAGACATAGAAATGAAGAAATGGAACAGACTTTGTTGTGAAAATGATTTGAGAGTGGCACTTGCCAAGGTGAAGCCGCGCATTTCTGAAATTGTCTCTGAGAGGCAGCAGCAAAAGTCTCATTGATTTGCAGTAAATACTCATTATGTTTTTGTTTTATGAGAAATTCATGTTTTGTTGGTTTTGTTCATTGAACACATTGATTTCGTGTGCAAATGATCCATGGTACAGTTTGTGCACTAATACAGTGTATAGTACCTATGTTTTGATTTTGAAGAAAGGAAAAAAAAAATCCAAGAACGAAGGGTTCGATGAATGCATGTATGAAACTTGCGGGGTTCAGTATCTCCAACCAGGTTAATAAGAACCACTGACTTAGAGAAATTACTTAAGGTAAAAATGAACCCGTGGCCTTCTCAGCTTTTGTCGAACTCGTAAAGAGCCCCTTGGAACACTGCACATTAACGTCGGAACAGTCAGATTACTCTGAGCTCAGGACGAAGAAGGACCTCTCCTTTTTGGAAACCTTCAACCAAGGGACCACGTCTTCAGTTCTGAAGGCCTTCCAGTAGAGGTTTTCTGACTTCTAAAAGCAACACATTTTAGAGAATCCTACGAAGGTTAACATAAAGGTGACCGGTAAGTTCTGTAAAGCATTACTGAAATATTGAACAGTAATTTTCATAACATTTATGTTATTCTATGCTAACTTTGCAATCATTGAAAAATAAAAAAATTAAAAGGACTAAAATTTTGATCTGTCTTAACACATAAGCTTACTAGTATGGGCCTGAAAAGACAGGAACAATGACTTATAGGTGAAACAATTATAAACATTTGGAGAGGCACTCATTATGATGCGTAGAATACGTTAACGAGATCCTGTCTTCACGCCCCATCTTAGAGTATCAACTGTGGCCGGTCGAGGGAAGACCGTGGACAAAATACAAATATGTTTGACAGTGTTTAATCGGATCTTAATTAAATAAAAAAATCGGTAAATCGAAAGCTTTAGTTTTATTTTTATCTTATAAACTTGGAAAATTAGAAAAGCCTCAGAAAAACCTTAAAAAATTCAAATTCAATGTTTATCCTGTCTTTTCACTAATGAAAAGTACTGTTTTAATTAAAATCACTAAATTTGCACAGCCACAGTACTACTAACTTACAATATTAATAGAATCATATTTAGAATAGGGACGTAACTTCGTAAGTGTTCAAAACATTAATAAATGGATATTGAAGAATAACACCGTACAGTACATACATTGATACACACTTTGTGGCTTGTTCTCAGTATCCAGTAATATATATATATATATATATATATATATATACTTTCTGAACAAACATGTTGTGTTCACCTAGTTTTCAGGACCTACAGCCAGTATTCATTTTTAGGATTTATTGATATATGTGCATTCGAAGACCCATTTTATGCAAAGGGTAGAGGATAACATCTATACGTAAGTTCCGCAACTTACTCTAGTTATTCTAGCACCCAACTCCCATTCGAAGCGGATTTCATATTTTCCAGTAGCTGTGCATTTCACGCTGTTAAAGTATCTTGGTTCTTCAGGGCATAGCATACTAACTATTGTTATTCTATACTATTACTTGATTCAGGCCCATGAGGGTAACGCACTAGTCTATGCTTTCTGAACTCAGTTTGTCTAAACTAGGCCTGCTGATGACTCAAAGTTTGTTATTCTGTAGTCTGACATGTCACACTACCATACTTTTATGATTCTTGGTGCTTCTGGCGGTAGTATTTTATGCATGTTCCTGTTAATAGACCTGAACTCCTTATGCTGTAACAGGTGCTTACTAAGCATTCCATACTATCAGTGAATCTGGATGGGGCCACTCTAGCTATGCTAGTATTTATACAACAGTAGTATAATATTGACAATGCGTATTGGCCCT
This sequence comes from Oratosquilla oratoria, assembly GCF_046742065.1. Taxonomy (NCBI): domain Eukaryota; kingdom Metazoa; phylum Arthropoda; class Malacostraca; order Stomatopoda; family Squillidae; genus Oratosquilla; species Oratosquilla oratoria. The sequence continues at coordinate 33,269,142 of NC_134779.1, read as the reverse complement.
TGAGGCTATTTTCTGTTCTTCATCAGGTTATTGGGACAAAAGGCAAAGATAGTAATGGAAGGACATCATGGCCATGTCAGCGCTGACTCTGAGTCTTCTGACTCAGCACAGTGACGTTAAGGGACATCTGCCAGCGTAGCAGCCAAATCCCCTAAGAAAAATGTTAAATGTGTCAGGCAACAGAAGTCTTATTCTCAAAAATTTAAGCAGTCATGGCAAAACGAGGAGCAGTTTCATAAGTGGTTGAAAAAAAAAATCCCCCAAATCAACTGCAGCTAAAGATGTTCCCTTTTGCTCTATTTGTAGTGTTGATGTGACGTGTGGTAAAAGTGAACTTGTTCGCCATTCCAGGTCACAGCGACACAGGAAGTTAGCTGAGACTCATCAGTTAATCAAAAGGATCTGTTCAGATTGTATGAGACCTGCATATGTGAAGTCTGCCAGTGTTGGTGATCTACATCCGAAATCTCGGTATTTCAGCAACAATGTGTTACCTGATCAGGACATATATGTTGCTGTATCAGCTACTGAAACTCAAAACAGACAAAAGACACTAGCAAGACCAGAAAAGCTAAAGAAGTTTTATACTTCTTTAGAATGTGTATCACTAATTGAAGAAAGATTTCAGTTTAGGGATCCTGTTTTTGACATTATTCATTGCATTGATGCTCAGAATGCTTCTGAGCTTATTTCTAAATCTCTTGTGGATGTAATTAATGCTTTACCACAATTATCAAAATTTGTAGACAAGCAAAAGCTAGATGATGAGTGATCTCACTATTCAGTAGATGGGTTATCCAAACATATGTCTTGTGATGAGTACTGGAACATGGTTTTCAACAACAGAAAAGCAGCTGGAATTATATGCTTTCCCAACCTAAAGACTGTGATCAGTAGCTTACTGTCGCTGCCCTTCTCAAATGCATCTGTTGAAAGATTTTTTAGCAAACTAAATTTAACCAAAACATCCCAGAGGAACAGTCTGAAAAATGAAACAATATGTGGGCTCATGCACGCAATTTGCCACATGAAGAACAACAATGCAAAAGGCAAATACCTTAATTAATGACGAAAGTTTACCTGAAGCTGTTAGAAATGTGAAAGGCAGTGCTACTTGTAAAGAATCTGCTGCTCTATGGGGAGAACCTAGCTCCAGTACTTCATAAAATAGCATGTTGCACCTATTTGGAAGCAGGAGCTCTGTCTTTATTTTCTGGATTACGCTCAGTACTATACTTGTTATTTTTATAGAAATACCTAAATCTTTACATAAAGGTGACTTTGACTTACACAATACTGTTCTTATGCAGTTCTATTATTTGCCAGCAAAAAGAAAAAAAAAGTGATATATATATATATATATATATATATATATATATATAGATATATATATATATATATATATATATATATATATATATAAATCATGCCACTAGGGGCCTAACATGCCTAATCAATTATAAAGAAATTTGATTTGAATTTGCTGTAATCTATGCAATGTCTAATACATAGCATGCTATCGGTAGGCCCCCATGCAAACATTCTGATGTAGCTAACCTCTCGCTTAATCCGGCCTCCCAAGGCATGTACTGAAATGACGGGCCGCATAGGGCTGTAGCATAATATATACTTAACATTAGTGGTGGGCAGCTACCGGTAAAGTTACCGGTTTTATCGGTAACAGCCTTGACGGTAGCTTACCGGCAATAATTCTGCTACCGTTAAGGTTCCGTTAACCGATAAGCTATACCAAACACTCGTGGAGCGGTAAGCACGTCTCGGCTTGGTGGTACTGAGTGACGGTAGTGGTGGGCAGATACCGGTAGTTACGGGTTTTATCGGTAACAACCTTGACGGTAGCTTACCAGCAAAAAATCTGCTACCGTTTAGGCTCCGTTAACCGATAAGCTATCCCATAATACTCAGAGAGCGGTAAGCACGTTTCGGCTTGGTGGTACTGAGTGACAGTACTGACGGCCCTACGTAGGATGAAAATTAACAGGAACGTATTCAACGTGCTAGATCGTCCTGCTCCCTTCTCGGCCCACAGATGCACAGTACGAAATGTACGTATTCGAATATGAAAATTAACAGACGTGTTAGATCGTTTTGTTCGCATCTCGGCCCGCAGAGGTTCAGTGCAAAATGTACGTATTCGATTAGTCAGCCTATGTGATCTAGAAATGAAGAGGTGGTCAAACTACTCGAAAACTTTTCAGTCTGCCTGGTTAAAGGATCCCCTGTTTAAAAAATGGTTAGCGGAAGTGAAAGAGGATGGAAATAAGGCACGTTGTAAAGTTTGTAGAACGGACATGAAAGCTCACAAAACGGGGAGATTGGAGAGACACTGTTTCCACACTTACCAGATCTTCATATTTAACTTTATATTTAATGTTTATTAATATATGCATATTTACATAAATGTACGCAGTTGCTCATGAAAGACACCATCTGCATGTTACAATCTATTTGTACTGTACTTGTATTGGAGTTAATCACAAACAAGTTCACAAATACACTTATCAGACTCGCACGAGTGATGACTGACAAGGATATATATATATATAAGCTATGGGTTGGTGCAGGGAATACAGTAACAACAGACTCACGGAAAGCAGAGACAAGAATAAGCGGGCAGAGACGATCAAAGATTCTGGTGGATTAACACTGTGCCCATTGAAGTGGCCTCTACGACGCAAGGTAACGTGTTATTCAAAAATCATATTTTGTTAGTGATACGCATGTAATTATTATTCGCGTAGTCTTAAGTAACTAATATTTGCGAGCCTTACCCTAGATTGGTGGAGGTGGCGCGCGCTGGCGATTCCGGTGGGCATGTATCCAAAGGGATACACAGAATAAAAAATTAAAATAAAATATATGCGTGTGTTTTTTGTCCATTTAAAGGTACTATAATATAAATATAGGGATCGTAGAGTCCTGCTAATACAAAATTAACGTAATTCCAATATAAAAAATGACAACTATGAACAATTGAAAAAAACTTTGACAGAAATTCAAAGGGTTGAGATTGTGTTCCTGAGCCTAATATAAGAGGAACTTGGTAAAAAAAAAACATTATGAAAATGACCTACATATGTCAATTCATCTCGCACAAAACCTTTAAAACCTCAATTGTACAAAAAACTTTGTCCTGACTAAATGAAAAATGGGTGATTTTGGAAATGAATTTTTATGTGTAATGTGTAAAAATGATGCATGTAATTATTTTTATTTTATGAAATTGTTTCTATGTGAAAAATATATTCTTTGTATGAAATTGCACTTACATAGAGACGGAAGTGGAGTGTGAGAGGGGGAGGGGGGATTGGTGCGTAGGCCTATGCACTGAGGGAGAGGAGGTAATGCTGTGACCTTACACGCACCCCCTCCCTACTCCCCGCCCACGAGAGTTGGAGTAACGACTCGGAGCGCAGGATTTTTTATAGTGACGACGTTACAAAACTTGTGACTACACACCATAGTAGGATGAAATTTGTTTAGATTTAAGTCATAAAGGCGACTCGAACTTGGGACGTCACTGTTACCTCACGAGTCTTTTACCGGTAATTCCGGTAACGGCATTGTTGCTTACAGGTAATTCCGGTATTGAAATTAGCGGTATTTCACCAGCACTATTACCAAGCATATCCAGAGTTATTTAAATAACTCACGACTATACTTCCAAAATTAATAAATCATTTACATGTCTCGTTTTTCATTTTTTGGAAGAAATGCATTTATATATTTAATTCAAATTTTATTTATAGGTAGTTGTGAAAATTTACTTTGCAAATATAATGTTATTTTGTTTACTAATAATAAATTGATTATCTTTTGAATTTAATTGGATATCATATTACATAACATAATGTTACTACATGCACAGATATTTTTTAAAGATAGTATGTTATTTAAATACAAATTTACAATTATGTTAAGGGGTAGCCTTAATTATTGATAGGTTGTAACCCCCACCCCCTATTCCATGGGCCGTGTAGATAAAATTAAACACATTACGGCAAATCAAATTACCTTTTCCCCTTTTCCTTTGCCTTACTAATTTCTGACGTCTGTGTTCTTTGCCGTAGGTGTATTCAGCCTAGGGCTGCCAAGTACGAACACGGAAAATCCAAAGATGCATGGTATGCTCCCAGCCCCACCTAACACACTTTGGGCCTTTGGCCTAATCTAAATGTACTAGTGGATCCTTATGAAATTATGCACGTGATCATGAAAAATCAGCAGTGTTTGTTGCTTGATCGTTCATTGTTCTCTTTGGTTGTCAATAGTGTGAATACAGGGATAATTCTTTTTGCTATGGAAAGCGCTCGTCACGGAGAGTACACACTAACCTTGACACTATATATATATATATGTATATATATATATATACATATATATATATATATATATATATATATATGTGTGTATATATATATATATATATAGAGGAAACCCACAGTCGGAGAAAATAAACTTCGAATAAAGAAGAATCCTATATTTCAGCTATCAACTGTAGCCCTCTTCAGGAAAGTACATAAGACAGAGGACATCGCCCTGAAGAGGGCTACAGTTGATAGCCGAAATATAGGATTCTTTATTCGAAGTTTATTTTCTCCGACTGTGGGTTTCCTGTGTGCCATTTATAAATGTGCTACTACATTTCCGTTTATATGTGTGTGTGTGTGTGTGTGTGTGTGTGTGTGTGTGTGTGTGTGTGTGTGTGTGTGTGTGTGTGTGTGTGTGTGTGTGTGTGTGTGCAAAAATAACCACAAGAGAAAGGAAACTTGTAGACAGCAAGTACTTTCGTATATTACATCTTCAGACTAAATGACAGAGAGGTTAGGTTAGGTTTTATTTTTTTATTGCGGGCTATGGTGGAGCACGTCGCTGGTCTGGGTGGCTATTTTAGCGCTGCCCGGGGGGGTATTTTTTTTTTTTTTTTTTTTTTTTAGCGTGGTCTATTGGGGTGGCGGAGTTACTCGCATCACCCTCAGCATCGTACCCAGGTGTCCTTGCGCTGTTCGGAGGAATTCCGCTGCTTTTGTTTCTTCGTTGATGTCCGGTTGTGACTCCCGGGGCAGCGGAACGGTCTGTCTCAAGCTGATGGTGGCAGGACAGTGAAGTAGGTAGTGGGCGAGTGGGTGGGTGGCGGGCGGGGTGGCCGCATTGGATGCACTCTTGGGTGACGAAATCCTCCTGTAGCTCCTCTCTGATGCAATAACCCAGCCGGAGACAATGCAGTGCGACTTCTTCCGCTCTTGTCAGATTCCTGGGGTTGTCGAGGCTCTGGTGACCGGTGGCCCGGGCATACCAGGCGGCCTGGTACTTGGTGGCCTCGAGCTCCCGGTGACTAGAAAAGTGGAAACTCTGCTCTTCCGTCTGCGGCTAGAGGACCGTTGTCTCTGGCAAATCAAGACGAACCCCACACCAGAAGAAAAGAGATGCCATCATTGCCGCCACCCTGAAGCCACCCTGAACCACTACCTCAAGCATTGCCCCGCAACTGCTTTTCTGAGGAGAGGGCCTCCGACAACATCTGAGGGTCTTGTGCGCCGCCTATGCAGCCACTTAAGTCAGTTTGAACTGCGTCGGCTGGTGGAGTGTCAGCCCCCCATTTAAATATTATATATACATGTCTCTTTCGGAAGGGTGAATTCATGGCGATGTGCATACGTATATTGCATACGTATGCACATCTAATGTATGTATGAGTGTGTGTGACCAAGGCCACACACGCTCATACATTGAATCACCCCCCCCCTTTATTTCAATATATATATGCTTATTGTCAGGAAGGGTGTATCCATGGTGATGTGCATACGCATATTGCATGCGTATGCACATCCAATGTATGTATGAGTGTGTGTGGCCAAGGTTACACACACTCACACATTGGATCACCCCCCTCCCCTTTTCTTACATTATAATTACGAAGATGTCACCACCTACCATCAATTCAGCTATATTGAGAAGGGTGCATTCACGGAGATGTGCATGCGCATTCTTATGCGTGTGCACATCTTGTGAATGTATGAGTGTGTGTGGCTGGGCCCACACACACTCGTATGTACAATCACCCACCAAACGGGCTCACACCCAAAGCCCGTGGGAGCCTCTCTCCCAATTAAACACACACACACTCCCGGTGACGCAGATGTGCATGGTGGGCGGCGGAGCGTTGTACCAGCGCCTTGATCTGTCCTAGGGACATTGGGACGTGGTGGCTGACAGCTGGGAGGGCTGAAGCTGCTCGTGCCGCCGCCGCATCTGCATCCTCGTTCCCCCGTATTCCCACATGGCTGGGGATCCAGTTTCCGAGTCTCACCCTTTTCCCCGCGGTTGCCAGGTTCTGGATGAGGCCCAGTGCAGTCGTGATGAGGGCGATGATGTCTTGGCTGGGTCGTGTCTGCTGCAGTGCCTGTAGAGCGGCCCTGGAGTCGGTGTGAATGATCACAGTTTCCTCGTGGCGGTCGGTGGCGTGCCGGAGAGCGTGCTGGATGGCAACCATTTCCGTTTGGAAGGTGGAGCAGTGGTCAGATGTCCTCCAGGAGAATGCCTGCCCTTCGGTGACCACCGCTGCCTCGGTAGTGCCTCTGCTGCGGTCAACGGATCCATCCGTGAAGTATACCGCGCTGCCAGTGTCCCAGGCCTGTGCCATGGTCGCAAGGGCGAGCTGGCGTAGCACTTCTGTGGAACACGGAGCCTTTGCTACAGGGAGAGACGTATAAGTCACTTCAGCAAGTGGTTGTTCCCACGGGGGTGGTTCTTGGTATGTCTCGATGAGGTGGCGCCCCGGGTAGAGTCCATAAAGTGGTTGGCCGCGTCGGTGACTCTGTAGATCCAGGTATTAACAGTGAACAGGATCCAACTTTGGTTGGCCGCGTCAGCGACTCTGTAGATCCAAGAATAGGCGATGGTCTGAGTCCTGTTCTGAGGGATGACATTCCTAAGATTAGTATACATTGCCATCTCAAATTCCGACGCTCTAAGGCCATCCTGCACTTAATTATATCCAACAAAATGCAGGCATCATACTTTAGTTTACTTTACCCTGAATGCGCTTGCCCAAGTTTAAGTACGAGCGCCTTGCCATTGTGCTTATAATTGCAAGATGCAGGTTTTCAAACAGAATGATAATTTACAAAATAGGAAATGAAGAAGATTCTAATTTTAGAGAACAATACGCACCTGGAAGAATGAATATAGTGTGTCAATTTCAAGATTTGATTATATGTTCAGGTTTATGATACCCATTAGTTTTATTCTACTAACAATACTGTTGAAGTTGAAACGGATCTATACCATTGGATTCGCACACTCTCCGGTTGTTATGTACACCGTGGAAGAGAGTCACTTACGTACTACGAGATCACCATATCGAACCCCCAAGAGCTCCCTTTCTGTCAACATCGAAGTCCATTTTGACCCACGAAATTCAGATTACTTTATATCTTATGATTTGCCACATTGTACATCGCCTGTAGTGACTATGTATAACCGACACAAAATTCTTCATATATGGATGAGCACCGTCGACAAACTATGCAAAGATTCACCATGTATCAATTTGAAATAAAATGTTTTTCAAAAATATTAAAGACGATAATTTTTTCGTTACTAAATTTGTAAATAAAAATAGTCGCTACATATATATATATATATATAGAGAGAGAGAGAGAGAGAGGAAAAGTTTATATGTTTAATTAACACTTCTTATAACTTAGATTTGTCTATCATGGCAATCTTTTCCTATTTTTTTTTTTTTTTTTTTTTATGAAGACCACAATGGAAATAAGTCTTTTGACTTTCTGTGCCATCCTCGGATGTGTAATTATATTTACTATGTATAATATGAGTCTTTATGTATTGTACTTATTGTACGTATGATTGTATCCGAATCAATTCAATCCAATTCAATTCAATTCAAGAACAATTAATTATCGATCACCATTTCAATAAAAACGGAGAATGGAATTTGTGCGGGGAAGACAACAAATATTGGCACCCGAGGATTTCATTTGCTCAATAAATGTGTCGCTCAAAAATACATAGATAAATAACTAAATAACTAAATAAATATTTGAGAAGATCTTTTTTCCCGACACACAGACACACTCTGGAACAAAGAAAAGAAAGAGGTGACTTGTTGACCATCTACAGAATTACGAAGGGCATGGAAGTCCTTGACAGAGACGACTTACTAAATTGGTATAACAGAAACGCAAGAGGACATGGAAAGAAACTTAAAAAGGACAATTACAGAAGAAACCTGAAGAAGAACAACTTTCCCCACAGAGTGGTGGATGTCTGGAACATATTAGACGATAGAACAGTGTGTGCAAAAAATTTAAGAGCAAACTAGATATGGAAACATACAAAGACGGGACACTACGAGCTTAGCTCTCCTTTTCGTAAGATACAGCTAGGTAAATACAACTAGTTAAATACATACTCCAACTCTCGTGGGCGGTGAGTTGGGTGTGTGTGTGCGTGTAAGATTACAGTTTTACCCATAGACCAGTCATGTATGAGCCCTGAGCTCTCTTCCGGGAGGGAAATAGCTGTCGATCACGAGTCCAACCCGTGAATGGATAGGCTGATTGGGCATTTCTAGACCTGAAAAAATCTTTCGATGTAATGTCACTTAGGAAGCAGATAAAGAAATTAGAAACTGCAGGAGGAATACAGGGAAAACTGCTGAAGTGGATGGAAGACTTATTGCATGAAAGAAAAATAAGAGTGGTGATAAGAGACAAACACTAATTGGGATGAAGTGATAAGTGGAGTTCCACAAGGAACAGTTCTGTCCCCAATAATGTTTGCTCTATATATTAATGATATGGATAAAGGAATTGAAAGTTAGATGAGCTTTTTTGCGGATGATGCAAAATTGTTGAAAAAAGTGAACACTGAAGAAAATTGTGAGTCGCTACAGAGTGATCTCAATAAAGTATGGGAATGGAGTAGGAAGTGGGAGTTGAAATTCAATATTACGAAGTGTAGTATAATGGAATTTGGAAGAAGCAAAAAAGAAGTGGGATCATATCAATTGGGAGAAGAAATTATAAAAAGTAGAAAATGAAAAGGACCTGGGAGTCATTATTATGAATAGTATGTATCCTGAGAAACATATTAAAAGTTTTCTTTTAGAGAGAAACTTATGATTTAATAAGAACAATCAAAGTGGCATTTACATACCTGGACGAATAAATGGTGAAGAAAATACTAGTCACTTTGATAAGACCAAGATTGGAGTATGCAGCGACGACGTGGTCACCAAGTACAAAAGAATGTATAACAAAACTTGAAAGAATACAAAGAGCAATTACGAAATTAGCACCAACACTCTCAGAACTATTATCTGAAGAGAGACTAGCAAAGCTTGAGCTACAGACATTAGAGCAAAAAGAGAGAGAGGAGACTTGATAACTATATATAGAATCATGAAAGGCATAGAAACTATCAATAAAGAGGATCTAATAAGATGGGATAGTAGAAATACAAGAGGACACGGAAAGAAAATCAAGAGGGATATTTATAGAAGAGAACTGAAAAAGAGCAGCTTTCCCCACAGAGCAATAGACGTTTGGAACAAGTTAGATGAGAAAGTGGTGTGTGCAAAAACAATACACGAATTTAAAAACAGTCTAGATAAAACGAGATATGAAGACGGGACACTACGAGCATAGCTCCCCTTCCCGTAAAATACAACTAGGTAAATACACACACACACACACACATATATATATATATATATATATATATATATATATATATATAGTGTGTGTATGTGTGTGTGTCTTAGATCACGAGTTGGGCCCGTGATCGACAGCTATTTCCCTCCCGGGAGAGAGCTTAGAGCTCATATATGACCGTTCTATGGGTGTGCGTATGTATGGGTGCTTATATAGTATTTACCTTGCTGTATCTTATGGGAAGGGCAGCTCAGCTCGTAGTGTCCCGTCTTTGTATCTCTCCATATCAAGTTTGCTCATAAATTCTTGTATTGTTTTTGCACGCACTGTTCTTTCGTCTAATATGTTGCAGACATCCACCACTCCGCGGGGGAAAGCTGTTCTTGTTCAGGTTTCTTCTGTAATTGTCCTTTTTAAGTGTCTTTCCATGTCCTCTTGTGTTTCTCTTATCTCAATTTAGTAAATCTTCTCTATCAAGGACTTCCGTGCCTTTCGTAATTCTATAGATGGTCAACAAGTCTCCTCTTTCTCTTCTTTGTACCAGAGTGTGTCTGTGCGTCGGGGAACAAAATGTTTTCAAATATTTATCTATCTATTTATTTGTTTATTTATTTATCTATTTTTGAGCGAAACGTTGTGAGCTAATGAAATCGTCGGGTGCCAATTTTTGTTGTCTCCCCTCCACAAATTCCATTCTCCCTCTTCATTGAAATGACGAACGTTGTTTCTCTCTTTGTGTCTCTATTTATATATATGCATTTTGTAGCTACTATTTACAATTATATTTTTGTTAACGAAAAAAATTATTTTCTTTAATATTTTTGAAAAATATTTGACATCGAAATAATACATGCGGAATATTTGCATAGTTTTAATGTCGACGGTGCTCGTCCATATTTGAAGAATTTTGTTTCGGTTGTACATTCAGTACAGACAATGTAGAAAGTCGCAATTCATGAGTTAAATATAAAGTAATCTGAACTTCGTGGGTCAAAATGGACCTCAAAGTTGACAGACAGGTAGCTATTGGGAATTGGATTTGGTGATATCATAGTACGCATGTGACAGTCTTGCACGGTGTACATCACAACCGGAGAGTGTGCAAATCCAATGGTATAGTGCCGTTTACCTGTGAAAAGGTTAAGAGCTGTTGTTCATGCGTAAAATAGTATATATTTTTAAGGTGTTTAACCGTATAATGTAAAAATCGATAGTAAATTATTAGTGTGTTAAACGCATAACAACCCGTATACAACTATAATACATGGCGAAGGAGCTATTATAATAATGGGAGATGAAAAAATATGTGATGGGATTCCAGTGGGAATTGCTATAATAGGACGTAATAAATAGCATTTATTATAACCAAATTGGCTGCATTGGCATGCTCTGGACTGCACATTGCACAGGTTATAGCAAATTCAAATTCATTTTTTACTTATTTGATTAAGAATGTTAGGCCCCAATTGCCTTGGGGTGACCTGGTGTGCGCTTTTGGGCTATGGGCTATCTAGGACACGCTCGCGCGGGATCGGTTTGTGTGGGAGGGGAAGAATGTCGGCAAGAAAATTAAAAGATTGTAGTGGGCCATTCATGATGGCGCTCTCAACAGCTTTCCTCCTATCCCATATATCTGCACAACCTCCCACAGTGCCTTCCTGTCCACCCTGTCATAAACCTTTTTCAGATCCATAAAAGCCCCAAAAATATCCTTACCTTTTCCTATACCTTTCTCACATATCTGTCTCACCACAAAAATCTGATCTACACAACCCCTACCTGTCCTAAACCCACACTGTTCCTCACCAATTACTCCCTTTCTTCCTCTCCTAATCCTCTAAATCAAGACACTCCCATAAGCCTCCCCAACTACACTTAACAAGATGATCCCTCTTAAACTACTACACACCCTTTCCCTTGTAAAGTGGAACTACACAGGCACTCCTCCAGTCCTCCGGCACTCTACCCTCTTTTAAACAAACATTACATACTTTCACCAGCCAGTCCACCATCACCGTACCTCCTTTTTTTAGACATTGTGCAAGACATCCATCCAACCCAGGTTTACCTGCTCTCATCTTCTTAACAGCTGCTTTCACTTCATCTTTCCTTATTTCTCCTCCCTTTCCTCACTCATCACGGTCATATTCTTGGCGCTTCCCACTGCAACTACCTTTCCCTCCTCCTCCTTCACATTTAGCATCTCCCTAAAATACTCTTCCCACTGTCCTCTCACTGCCTTCTCTTCCATTATCATCTCTCCATCTGCACCTTTTACCTTTTCTTCTCTACTTGAGTCATCTCCTGTTTCTCCTGTGATCAGTAAGCTACTGATCACAGTTTTTAGGTTGGGAAAGCATATAATTCCGGCTGCTTTTCTTTTGTTGAAAACCATGTTCCAGTACTCATCACAAGACATATGCTTGGATAACCCATGTACTAAATAGTGAGATCACTCATCATCTAGCTTTTGCTCGTCTACAAATTTTGATAATTGTGGTAAAGCATTAATTACACCTACAAGAGATTTAGGAATAAGCTCAGAAGCATTCTGATGATCAATGCAATGAATAATGTCAAAAAACAGGATCCTTAAATTGAAATCTTTCTTGAATTTGTGATACACATTCTATCAGAAAGTCCTTACATGAAGTATAAAACTTCTTTAGCTCTTCTGGTCTTGCTAGTGTCTTTAGTCTGTTTAGAGTTTCAGTAGCTGATACAGCAACATATATGTCCTGATCAGGTAACACATTGTTGCTGAAATACCGAGATTTCGGATGCGGATCACCAACACTGGCAAACTTCACATATGCAGGTCTCATACAATCTGAACAGATGCTTTTGATTAACTGATGAGTCTCAGCTAACTTCCTGTGTCGGTGTGACTTGGAATGGCGAACAAGTTCACATTTACCACACGTCACATCAAAAGGCAACATCTTTAGCTGCAGTTGGTTTGGGGGATTTTTTTCAACCAGTTATGAAACTGCTCCTCGTTTTGCCATGACTGCTTAGATTTTTGAGAATAAGACTTCTGTTGCCGTTAACACATTTAACTTTTTATCTTAGGGGGTGTGGCTGCTACGCTGGCAGATGTCCCTTCACGTGACTGTGCTGAGTCAGCGCTGACATGGCCATGATGTCCTTTCATTACTATCTTTGCCTTATGTCCCAATAACCTGATGAAGAAGAGAAAATAGCCTCAAGGGCCAATACGCATTGACAATATTATACTACTGTTGCATAAATACTAGCATAGCTAGAGTGGCCCCATCCAGATTCACTCATAGTATGGAATGCTTAGTAAGCACCTGCTACAGCATGAGGAGTCTATTAACAGGAACATGCATAAAATACTACCACCAGAAGCACCAAGATTCATAAAAGTATGGTAGTGCATACAGTGTGACATGTCAGACTACAGAATAACAAAACTTTGAGTCATCAGCAGGCCTAGTTTAGGCAAACTGAGTTTAGAAAGTATAGACTAGTACGCTACCCTCATGGGCCTGAATCAAATAATAGTATAGAATAGCTATAGTTAGTATGCTATGCCCTAAGGACCAAGATACTTTAACAGCGTGAAATGCACAGCTACTGGAAAATATGAAATCTGCTTCGAATGGGAGTTGGGTGCTAGAATAACTAGAGTAGGTTACGGAACTTAGGTAAGAATGTTATCCTCAACCCCTTGCATAAAATGGGTCTTCGAATGCACATATACCAATAAATCCTAAAAATAAATACCGGCTACAGGTACTGAAAACTAGGTGAACACAACAAATTTGTTCAGAAAGTGTATATATATATATTACTGGTTACTGAGAACAAGCCACAAAGACACAAAGTAAACGGGTCACAGAGTCAACACAGTGTGAGTGTGTCTACCAAGACGTGTAACGTGTTCCACCGACACACCATTGGCATACACGAGTCAAAGTCGGACGCTTACCCACCAGTGACCAGCGTCACGGGCCTCACGCCCTCACCAGACAATCAGCTGAGCGGCCGGGCCAACGGTCATACATATCAGCTGCTTCGTACGAGTTACCACTGATCTATATAACACCTGGATAGCGTATACGGGCAGTGGGCTGCCCCAGGAGTGAGGCCGGCAGGCGGGACATGGCCGCCATAATGGAAGTACCAAAACAGCTAGTGTGAACCGCTCCGCCGGTCATTATAACACCATTTTTAGATCAGTGTCATGGGAGCTGTCGTGTTACTCTCGTGGCCTGTGATCCAAGCATGATTGGGTATATAATGGCCACACAATTCGTCGCTGCTGGGCCCTCCATTTACATACATACATACATACGTACGTACATACATATACAAGGTGTATATCAAAATAGCATCATCACAATAAAACAATATATTGATATTTATTACCTCTAGCAGAAATAACCATTTATATACATAAACTTGTGCATGTATATGGATGAGTTGGCACTGACAAATTATAATTCCAGTATATATTATAACTTCAAGGGAATGTTACACAGACAACAAATGGGATAATGATATATAGTCAAAATATTATAGGGATGATAATAGATCTATACTAGCATTTAACGGAATAAATATCCCTATAACATTTGATTACTGTACTGCTTATCGTTATTGGTGCTTGAATAAAACAAGTTTTGATAACTCCTTCCTCACTTTGACACCGGTTACTTTTTGAGAATATAATTTGGAGATATGATGGAGCCTGATTTTGCAGAAGCACGTGACGATACACTTGATCAAATTGACGATGTGGTTAGAATCCGGGGTTGTGTCGAACATGTGGAAAGATAGAGAAATTGTCATATCTATGATCTAAATTGTTTCAAATAGTAAGATATCGCATTAAAGTGGTGAACATGTAAGGGGCCATTCAAAGAGTATGTAACGCTGGGGGGGGGGTGCATGGTAGATGCGATGCGTTACGAGGATGTGGGGGTATTTTCAACAGCGCTACGCAACGCTAATAATGGTTATTTATATTCATTTATTAATTTATGTCATAAATTATGCACTGAAATAGCATATCCTTAACAGATCGAGCCATAAATATCGAGCAAAAAAATCCAAAAACATCATACCATGTTTCATTCTTTGATGCAATCGTAAACAATTTCACACAGGACAAATAAAAATGAGTATGTTTTGGTGAGAAGTCAAGGGGGAGGGGTGTTTGGCGGATCTGGCCTGCACTTGATGGGGGTGCCGAGTTGTAATTAGTTGTAATCAGTGTTATGCAATACAGGGAGATGTAACACCCAGTGTTACGCAATGTTACATGAGGTGGGGGGTGTCGAATTTCACCAGAAAAAACGGTACATAATTTTTGAACGGGCCCCGAATAGTAATTCAGCCCATCTAATATGAATTCCTCACACTTCACAATATAGAAAAAGCCTACACATGTAATCAGGAAGAACAACTGGTTCTATACACCTACACAGCTCTGGACAGCGTTTGAGCCTTATAAGATATTTTTAAATGATAAATATCTATCCTGCTATTGCCACGATTACATTCGTGACAAATGGGTTGCTGCTAGATCTCTATTTCTTACGATAATAAATACAAAGCATTAACATGAAAACACTTAACAAAACAGTTGGTGGGCAACATTTTATGGCTCCTGATGGCCGCATCATTTGTTGATGGGTATCGGGATGTTTTGGGTAATAAAACTTTAAGTTACTTACGAGTGGAAGGACTGCTCACATCCACCTTTTCTCCGGTTGGTGCAGTTGAATGCAGCACAAGTTGGCATTGTAAAATGATCGTTGAATATGTATATGGGAGCGAAAGCTGCCGAGAACTGTAATTGTATCAGATCAGTGATCGCGTGGCGCGACTTTGTTTTGGTACTAACATCATGGCTACCGCCGACCTCATAATCTCGACAGCGATCCGTGATCCAGTTATATCTAGATCAGTGGGAGATACTAACGTGCCTCACACCCCATCCACAATTTCAAAAGGCCAAGGAGTTACTCCACAGAACATTATCATACCTGTCCTTCATATATATTCGTTATTTATCAATGTCGAAAAAACGAAAAAATAAAAAAATCTAAATGTTTTTTTTTTCTAAAGGAAAGTGAATGTGTCTGATTACCCTAGATTCTCTATTTGTACCCCCAAAATTTGCCCAATTACCCTAAACTCTACCCCCAGCATAGGCTTGATTACCCTAAAAGTGGAAGCACTGGTTAGTATAAGGAAAGAATGAAATGGAAGGAAGTTAGAGTCATGATAGCTGTGGGGCAGACACACTTACTCTTTTGTCTCTATTCAGTGTAGTAGCACAGGGCAGGAGAGGTAAGATGGGGGATTTTGAGGGTTAGTGTAGGTTAAGAATGATTTGGAAGGAAGTTAGAGTTATGATAGGTGTGGGGCACATCCACTTGCTCAGCACTCTATTCAGCGAAGAAGAACAGAGCAGGATTGATGAGATTGGGGAAAGGGGGGCGATTAGGTGGGTTAGTGTAGTAAAGATTGAAATGCAAGTCAGTTAAAGGTATGATAGGTGTGAGGTAGACCCACTTCCTTGTCTGGTCTTAGGAAAACCGACACAAAATTCGAGTATGGACGAGTACCGTCGACATTAAAACTATGCAAAGATTCACCAGGTATTAATTTGATATCAAATATTTTTCAAAAATATTAAAGATGATAATTTTGTCGTTAATAAAAATGTAATTATAAATAGTCGCTACAAAAAATTATATATAAATTTCAATGACAAAAGAGAAGGCGAATTTGTGGAGGGGGAACAACAAAAATTGGCACCGAAGATTTGATTAGCTCGCAATAAATGCTTCCCTCAAAAATAAATAAATAAATAAATAAGTAAATAAATAAATAAATAAATAAATAAATAAATAGATAATTGAGAACATTTTGTTTCCCGACACACACACACACACACACACACACACACACACACACACACACACACACACACACACACACACACACACACACACACACACACACACACGTCAGTCGGGGTGGCAGCGAAGTCTGGACTCCGGTGAAATCTTCAAAATTATGAGGATCACAGCGACAAGGAAGTACCTGTGTTGTATTTATAGGGAAGGGGAAAACTCGTGGTGTAGTGGGAAGGTGATGAAAAAGAAGGGGAGGGATTACTGAGGGGAATGGAAGGAAATGTGGAAGAGGAGGACTTGGTCCAGGCAGGTAGACGCAATGTAAACAACAAAAGAGGTCCAGAGAATTTGAGTGACGAAGAAGAGATTAACAAAAATGGAAAATGAAGATAATAATTTCCAAGGATTTAATGAGGGGGGGGGGAAGCCAACCCTCCCCGATTAGCAAGCCTAGAAGAAAAACTTGAGAAAATTGTCAAACATTGGGAGGATACGTTCGGTGAACTCACGAAGATCACGCAGAGAGTTGAACAATTATAAGTACTAAAAAGACAGTTAAAAGAAGTAAAATATGAGAACGAGGAATTAAATAGGAAGAATAAAGAGTGCATAGCCAAAGAAGCACAGGGTTGGAAAAAAAATCCAAGAGAACAGCAAAATTACATTTAATGACATAGTAAAACAACAGATGAAAGAACAAACTGAGGACACAGTCATTAAAGTAATGAGACAAAAGGAGAATATAGTAAGAGACTTAGCAGATAAAAAGAAATGCATGATTATATTAGGAATGGAAGAGAAGTATATTCTAAATAGAACCACAAGAATCAAAGAGAAAAAGAAAAAGTGAAAAAGTAAGCAGTTTACTAGAATTAGTTGAGGAAGATGAACCTGAAATCGTGAAACAAATTGAGGAAATGTATAGACACAGGAAATATAGTACAGATAAGACCTGACCAATTAAGATTAAATTCAGGTCACAAACGACAGCAGAGAATATTTTAGCAAAAACAGGGAAACTAGCAAACTGTGAACAATATAAAAAGGTATGGATAAAAAGAGAAATGAATAAAGAGGAAAGAGAGGAGGAAAAAATGAAAAGACAAGAAGCTAAGGGAAAAAAACGAGAACAGAACAGAGTCAGAAAAAGAGAAATTCTATTGGAGAGTAGTGAATATGAAAGTGAGGAAATGGGACATACCAGAGAAAAATAAAAGTGAAACAGAAAATACAATGGAAGTAGCAGAAAATTAAGAGTGTCTTACACAAATATAGATAGATTGATAACAGGATTGAATGAACTGAATGATTATCTGAAGCAAAAAGAACCGGACATAATGGGAATTGTAGAGACAAAATTAAAAGTTCCATACCACCCAACAGTGTAGGACATGATGCATATAATTATTGGATTAGAAACAGAAAGGCAAAACAAGGGGGTGGAGTTATGTTCCTGACTAAGAAGGATATAAACGTGAGGAGAGTCACATATGGAAAGAATAGAGTAGAGATGATCATGATCGAAGTGGAAGACAGAGATAAGAAGAGCAGAAAGTTTGTAATAAATTATGTGCCTCCAAAAACAGCCTCGTGGGAAGAGAGTGAACATAAAAGTATGTTAGAAGACACAAGGATAACATTAAATAGATAATGGAAGACGGAGGAAGAATAGTTATGATGGGCGACTTTAATTGCAAAGAAATCTGCTGGGAAGAAATGACAGTAAAGAGTGGAGACGACTCATTGGGAAATGTTCTACTCGAGATGATTATTGACCACACAATGACACAATGGATTCAAGAGAACACTAGGTATAGAAATGAAGAAGAACCATCGAGACTAGACCTAATAATCACATCAGGACCTTAATAGTGGAAAAGATTGAATATAAGACACCAATAAGTAAAAGTGACCGCATATTGATTGAACTGGAACTAAATGAGGAAAAATACATGAAAAGAAATGAACAATATAGAAAAGGAAGAAGGATGTATGAAAAAAGATTGATGAAATAAGAGAATACTTTAAAAAAAATGGGAAAGAATATATAAAGAGGACACAACAGTGGAAGAGAAATGGAATATTTTAACAAAAATCTATAAAAAAAAAAATATTTATATATATTGGAAAAGTAGCTCCTAAGACAAAAGAATATGTAAAGTGCTGGTACAACAAAAGTTGTAGGGAGTTATAAGACAAAGGAGATAAAGCTTGGACCAAATGGAAGAAAGGCAAAAGACCTGAAAATTTGAAGAAGAAAAAATATACTTGTTATAGAAATGAATATGTACAAGTGTGCAGAGAGGAAAAGATAAAATATGAAAAAGATGTCATAGAAAAATGTAAAGATTAACCAAAACTATTTTACAGATTTGTAAACAACAAACTGAAAAACAAACAAGAATTAGAGAAATTAAGACAAGGACGAGTTGAATACACAGAGGAAATAGAAATGGCAGAAAATATGAACAAGCATTTTAAATCGGTGTTTACAAGGGAGAACATACAACCTGGAGAGATCGAATGGGAAGAGAAAGTCCCCCTTATGAAAGAAATAGAAGTAACAAAGAATGGAATAATGAAACACTTGAGTAATCTCTATGTCAGAAAATCGCATGGACCAGATGAAATAACAAACTGGATTTTGAAAGAATGCAGGAATGAACTGGCAGACAAAATACATAGCATAATAAACAGAGAAAGTCCCCCTTATGAAAGAAATAGAAGTAACAAAGAATGGAATAATGAAACACTTGAGTAATCTCTATGTCAGAAAATCGCATGGACCAGATGAAATAACAAACTGGATTTTGAAAGAATGCAGGAATGAACTGGCAGACAAAATACATAGCATAATAAACAGATTTCCTCACAGAGTAATAGACATTTGGAACAAGTTAGATGAGAAAGTGGTGTGTGCAAAATCAATACATGAATTTAAAAACAGTTTAGATAAAATGAGATATGAAGACGGGACGCCACGAGCATAGCTCCCCTTCCCGTGAAATACAACTAGGTAAACACACACACACACACACACACACACACACACACACACACACACATATTACCACCCAACAGTGAAGGACATGGTGTATATAATTATTGGATTAGAAACAGAGAAGTAAGACAAGGGGGTGGAGTTATGTTCCTGACTAAGAAGGATGTAAATGTGAGGAATGTTACATAGGGAAAGAATAGAGTAGAGATGATTATGTTGGAAATAGAGGACAGGGACAAGAAGAGCAGGAAGTTTGAGGCAAATTATGTGCCTCCTAAAACAGGCTTCGTGGGAAGAGAGAGAACACAAGAATATGTTAGAAGACACAAGGATAACACTAAATAAGATAATTGAAGATGGAGGAAGAATAGTTATAATGGGTGACTTTAATTGTAAAGAAATCTGCTGGGAAGAGATGACAGCGTAAGGGGGAGAAGACCTATGGGAAAATGTACTACTTGATATGATTATAGAACATACAATGACGTAATAGATACAAGAGAATAATAGGTATAG
The DNA here is from genome assembly GCF_046742065.1 of Oratosquilla oratoria. Taxonomy (NCBI): domain Eukaryota; kingdom Metazoa; phylum Arthropoda; class Malacostraca; order Stomatopoda; family Squillidae; genus Oratosquilla; species Oratosquilla oratoria. The sequence continues at coordinate 33,249,028 of NC_134779.1, read as the reverse complement.
AAATAAGGAAGAACCATCGAGACTGGACCTAATAATCACATCAGAACCTGAAATAGTGGACTGAAAATAAGACACCAATAAGTAAAAGTGACCACATATTAGTTGAGGAAAAATACATGAGAAAAAACGAACAATATAGAAAGGGAAGATTGATGTAGAGAAAAACAAATTTTGATAAAATAAGAGATTTTTTTAAAGCAGACTGGGAAAGGAAACACAAGGAGGAAACAACAGTAGAAGAGAAATGGGAAAATTTGACAAAAAATTAGAAAGGGGTGGAAAAGTATATTCCAAATCAAAAACAAGAAAAAGGACATGTAAAATGTTGGTACAAAAGATGTAGCGAGTTAGAGAACAAAAAGGATAAAGCTTGTATAAAATGGAAGAAAGACAAAAGACCTGAAAAATGGAAAATATGTACTAGTTATAGAAATCAATATGTACAAGTGCGCAGAGAAGAAAAGAGAAAATACGAAAAGGATGTCACAGAAAAATGTAAAGATCAACCAATAATACTTTATAGATTTGTAAAAAAAAAAAAAAAAATAGTGAAACTACGACAAGGAGTTGAATACACAGAGGAAATAGAAATGGCAGAAATTATGAACAACCATTTTAAATCGGTGTTTACGAGGGAGAACATACAACTTAGAGATGTCGAGTGGGAGGAGAAAGTCCTCCCTATGAAAGAGATCGAAGTAACAAGGAAAGAAATAATTAATCACTTGAGTAATCTCTTCGTTAGAAAATCGCATGGACCAAATGAAATGGCCAACTGGATTTTGAGAGAATGCAGGAACGAATAACAGACAAAATACATAGTCTAATAAGCAATTCATTGACAGAAGGAAAAGTTCCAGAAGATTGGAGAAGAGCAAATATAGTGCCAATATATAAAGGGGGAAACAAGGAAGATCCTACTAACTATAGACCGGTCTCTCTCACAATTACCGTAGCTAAATTTTGTGAAAGAATGATCAAAATTAGATGGGTAAGGCATTAAAAAATAAATGTACTAAATCCAAGGCAATTTGGATTTAGACAAGGACGATCATGCGTCACAAACTTGATGTGTTTCTATTCAAGACTAATAGATATAATACAAGAAAGAGATGGATGGGCTGATTGGGCATTTCTAGACCTGAAAAAAAGCTTTTGATAAGGTGCCACAGAAGAAATTGCTAAAGAAATTAGAAACTGCGGGAGGAAGACAGGGCAAACTGCTGAAGTGGATGGAAGACTTCTTGCATGAAAGTAAAATGAGAGTGGTGATATGAGACAAACATTCTAATTGGAATGAAGTGATTAATGGAGTTCCACAAGGAACAGCACTGGCCCCAATAATGTTTGCTATATATATTAATGATTTGGATAAAGGAATTGAAAGTTATATGAGCTTCTTTGCGGACGATGCAAAACTGTTGAAAAAAGTGAACACTGAAGAAGATTGTGAGTCGCTACAGAGTGATCTCAAGTTTAGGAATAGAGTAGGGAGTGGGAGATGGAATTCCATATTAAGAAGTGTAGTATAATGGAATTTGGGAGAAGCAAAAAAAAAAAAAAAAAAAAAAAAAAAAAAAAAAAAAATAATAGTGGATAGTATAAATTGAGAGAGGAAAAAATAAGAAAGTGGAAAAGGAGAAGGACCTGGGAGTCATTATTACGAATAATATGTCCCCTGAGAAACATAGTCAATTTTTTTTGCAGAAATTTATAATCTAATAAGAACAATCAAAGTGGCATTTAAATACCTGGACGAAGAAATAGTGAAGAAAATACTAGTCACTTTGATATGACCAACATTGGAGTATGCAGGGACGACGTGGTCACAAAAAAAAATATATATATATATATATAACTTGAAAGAATACAAAGAGCAGTTGCGAAATTGGCGCCAACGCTCTCAGAAATATTATATGAGAGACTGGCAAAACTTGAGCTACAGACATTAGAGCAAAGAGGAGAGAGAGGAGACTTGATAACTATTTATAGAATCATGAAAGGCATAGAAATTATTGATAGAGAGGATCTAATAAAATGGAATAGTAGAGATACTAGAGGATAATAGACGTTTGGAACAAGTTAGATGAAAATGTGGTGTATGCAAAAACGATACACGAATTTAAAAACAGTCTAGATAAAACGAGATATGAAGACGGGACACCACGAGCATAGCTCACCTTCCTGTAAAATACAACAAGGTAAAAACAACTAGGTATATACATATCCATATCTGACCATAATAACACTCACATCTTTAATATTTTCCATACATTCAGATCGTCACCATGATGTTTCAATCATGTCAGATTTCATAATATATATATATATATATATATATATATATATATATATATATATATATATATATATATATATATATATATATATATTGCAAAAATGATCACAATAGCGCGTGACTAAATAATATTGTAGAAACCACAAGGAAAGTAAAGTCGGAATACTAAACGTTTTCGTCTATCACATCATCAGAGTAGTCTGAAGGTGTCGTTAAAGACGTAATAAACGTTTAGTATTCCGACTTTATTTTCCCTTTGGTTTCTGCAATATATATATATATAATACTGATGACCCACTTTCGGAGAAGAATAAGCGAAGATATAGAGATCTGTATATTTCGATCACTTACTGTGATCCTCTTCAGCAGATGTGAGTTACAAAGGAAAAGGTAAATTTTATCTTCCATTATCCTAATAATTTGTTCAGTAAAGTTGTCAATATACATCACAGATCCAAGAGTAATACAACTCCTGGAGTTTATAAATTACCTTGTTTAGATTGCAATGATGTATATTGGGGACAGACGGGTCGAGATCTCAATACCAGGGTTAAGGAGCACAAGAACTCTGTTAAATACGGACAGGAAAATTCCGCAGTATTTCAGCACGTCGCCAATAAAAACCACCGAATAAATTGGGACGATGCTGAAATAATTTATAAATCCAAATGTAGTTTCAGAAGAAAAATAGTAGAATCCTCCTTAATAAACAATTTCCCAAATTATAACATTTCCCATGGTCAATGGTCACCAGACTGTATTTCTTCTTTTGCCATAAATAAAATGTTACCATCAACATTAACGGTGGACAAAACTCACCAAGGCCCATGCAACGCCGGTCATGTGACCTGAGCCACCAAGATGCGAGCATGCGTGCCGGGCGTGTTGACCTGAGCCTCGTCCCCTCATGTTACCTCACTGCTTTACTATAAATACATATTGTTCTGTACTTTGTAACTTATATCTGCCGAAGAGGATCACAGTAAGTGATCGAAATATACAGATCTCTATATCTTCGCTTATTCTTCTCCGAAAGTGGGTCATCAGTATTATTTTACATATGTGCTACGACATATCTTTGTTGTGATATATATATATATATATATATATATATATATATATATATATATAGTGTGTGTGTGTGTGTGTGTGTGTGTGTGATTCACCATGGTGATGGATCATGGGTTGGACCCATGATCGATAGCTATTTCCCTCCCGAGAGAGAGCTCAGAGCTTATATATGACCGTTCTATGGGTAACGCGCACACACAGTGTGTGTGTGTGTGTGTGTTTATCTAGTTGTATTTACCTAGCTGTATCTTACGGAAAGGGGAGCTGAGCTCGTTCTTCGTATTTCTCCATATCTAGTTAGCTCATAAATTCTTGTATTGTTTTTGCACACACTGTTCTTTCGTCCAATATGTTCCAGACATCCATCACTCTGTGGGGAAAGCTGTTTTTTTTTCAAGTTTCTTCTGTAATTGTCCTTTTTAAGTTTCTTTCCATGTCCTCTTGTGTTTATATTATCCCAATTAAGTACATCTTCTCTATCAAGGACTTCCGTGCCTTTCGTAATTCTGTAAATGGTCTACAAGTCACCTCTTTCTTTCCTTTGTACCAGAGTGTGTCTGTGTGTCGGAGAACAAAATGTTCTCAATTATTTATTTATTTATTTATTTATTTATTTATGAGCGAAACATTGTGAGCTATTGAAATCCTAGAGGCTAATTTTTGTTGTCTCCCCCGCACAAATTCCATTCTCGGTTTTCATTGAAATGGTGATAGTTAATTGTTTCTCTCTTTGTGTGTCTATTTCTATTTATGCAATTTGTAGCTACTATTTACAATTTAATTTTTGTTAACGACAAAATTACTGTCTCTATTATTTTTGAGAAATATCTGATATCAAATTAATATATGCGGAATGTTTGCATAGTTTTAATGTCGACGGTGCTCGTCCAAATTTGAAGAATTTTGTGTCGGTTGTACATGGTCACTACAGGCAATGTAGAAAGTGGCAAATCATGAGTAATATATAAAGTAATCTGATTTTCGTGGGTCAAAATGGACCCCAATGTTGACAGACAGGTAGCTGTTGGGAATTGGATTTTGTGATATCATAGTACGCATGTGACAGTCTTGCACGGTGTACATCACAACCGGAGAGTGTGCAAATCCAATGCTAATATTCACGTTTGTATATTGATGAGGGGCAAAATGCACCTTCAATATTTGCTTAAATATTTTTGGGATATTCCCAATCGTATACCTATTATTGAATCCTGATGTGTACCATAATCTAATAGGATAACGTCAATATCATTTGATAAATTAATCGCCCGATACTGGAGCTGATCCCCTTCAATCTCCCGCATTAAGAATTATCTCCCCCGTCGAGATTCAGCCCCCGTATAACGCTCGCACAATGACAATAAACGCACACGTTTTACATTCTTTCCGCTAAGCCGTTCGCCTAACACCATCGCCCCGCCACCCACCCCTACAACACTCGCTCTACAATCACCACCCCTTTACCCAACACAATACAAAACACTAGGACGCTTAACCCATTGCGGGTCGAGTCAGGATCAGTGTTGCCACTCACAAAATGTAAAAATGCCAAGATGACCCTACGAAAAAATCCAAGAAAATCCAAGGATTATTTTTTTATACTTAAACTTGTGAAAAACAAGGTGACATGGCTCTTGAAATTGATTGTGGCTTATTTAAAATAGGAAATTTAGCTAGAAGAGGAAGTTCTACTCACCAAATACTTTACAGACAATGGTATTATTGCAGGAAGAAGGATACTGGCATAGGGTCCTCCTCTAATTCCTCATCATCAACATCATCGGCTTCACTATGATATAAAGTTGCTGTGTTACTCTTCTTCCTGGACTCTTCCCTCTCTTTATATCTCATGTGACAGTGACCCAACTTTACATGTTTGATTAATGAAATAGATGGTTCCCACTTTTGGCAAGTCACTTCTTGTCTTGTGATGGCTTGCTTGGCCTATAGACGGTTTGCAACTGTATTTGTGTGTAGTCTGTTGCTTTGCTTAGTTTTAACTTGGTTTATTTCTTTCAATACATGCAGACGAGTGTGGCAGAGCTAATAAGTTGCAAGAAGATTAAACTTTTCTTTATTATTCCCATCTTTCACTGAAAGTAAATCATTCCAGAAAACAGTTGCAGACTGACTTATGCCTTTAAGTGTGTCTCTTGCATGTAGAAGATCTCGCCATTGCTCTTGCAGCAAATCTAGCTCATCCTCCTTTATCAATGTTGGAAAATGTACAGCAAGTTTTCAAAGAGATTTCAAGTCCCTCTTTGTAATGAGGCTATTTTCAAAAGGAAATCTCTTTTTCATCTGCATGCACAATTCTATTAGAAACTGCTTGCAGTCATATCGAAAAAGCTCTTCCTTTTCCTGAAGAGGTTCACTTTCCATGCTTCATGGAAACTTTGTGTGCCATCAGAGACGACTTATTGCAATGCTTGAGTTTGCTGCTACATACAGTACACAAGACAGTATATTTGTCAGTAGGATCTGGTTGTACCCAATCTTTCAGTTCATCATCCTCCATCCATTCCTTTCTAAATGCCTGCTGATACCACGTCACTTTCGCTTTTCTCTTTGGTGGGGTAACATCACCACTATACCCTGGTTCTTCAGAGTCACTCATAATGATTTCTAATTAAATCATGTAGGGTTGAATAACTATCAACAGGTCTCACATACCACACACACGACTTATGAGCTAGAGAGGACTGGCGGACTAGGAGAGAAACGTCTCAAACGTATTGAACGTGTTATAGACGCGTCAACTCATAGAAGACAACTTAAGGCGTTTTTACCAACGCATCCAGAATATCAAACGTTATCAAACATGTTTGAAGTCATTGGTAAACACGACTTACTGTGCTGCCAGACGACCCTCGCTCGCACCGTCTCGGAAAAAGTGTCGTACGGATCATAACAGAGACAGCATCCGTGGTGGGAACATCAAGCCAGACTACGAGAATTGAGCCAAGGGACGAGACAATGGACAGCAGCACCGACTCTGATACTCATATGGAAGATGACGAAAACCAGTCTCTTCTATCAGGACCTATGATGCCTCTATTGGCAGTTGCAAGCGTGGCAGAGATGCAGCCAGAGCCAGATATGGGTGCAATGCAGGAAAGGATGTCTTTTTGTGGCCAATTCCTCCTAAAATTTCTGAAATTGCACATGAATTCCAAGAAATGGGAGGAATTCCCGGTGTGGTAGGGGCTCTGGATGGATGCCACATTAACATCACAGCTCCATCACCCACGCAGGCCGATTATGTTGATAGAACACAAAAACACAAGTGTCATTTTACTTGCAGTTTGCTTGCCTAATAAAAGTGTTTCCTACATTCAAGTGGGCTTCCCGGGATCTGCACATGACAGCCGAGTGCTAAAGTCAACTTCACTTTATAAGAAAATCCAAAACGGTGACCTAAATTATTTCCCATCACCACAATATCATATTGTAGGAGACTGCCTTTGGAGTCCAAAAGCATGTAATGGTACCATTTAAGAACTCTGGAAACTTATCGCAAGCACAAATTCTCTGCAATACTAAACTCTCCAAAGCAAGAGTTACCATTGAAAATGCTTTTGGTTTCTTAAAAGGTAGGTTTCGACGATTGAAGCATGTAGATGCTGATATTCTTCGGATACCTAAAATAATAAAAGCATGCTGTGTTCTTCACAACATATCAATAACTCAGCCTGATGAAATTAACATCCTCGAGAGGGATGGGCTGGTGGATGATGCTGTTGAGTATTTCAGTTCTTCATTGTTGTCTGCCCTGCCACGAGACCAGGCTGGTGTGCTAAAAAGGCAGGCAATAGTGGCAATGCTACAGTGAGTGACAGGAAAAAGTAAAAGCAACCTGGAATATGACTGTTTAGGGTTTCAATAATTAGCCAAAATATATTGTTTTTTTTTACATTTCTTTACATGTTACAAAAATATACAAAATTCACATATATGTACATACATACATATACCAAGGCTTTTTCCCCCTTCCAAGGGAGGTAGCCAAAAAGGGAAAGGCATAAAAACACTCCCACCCATTTCATCCCTAAATACACTCCACACCCCTCCCACCCTCCCTTTCATCTGAGCACCTCCTGGATGACGGGTCATCCCTGCACCCTGCCCACCGCCCTGGGTCAGAAGCAGTGTCGCAAGACACAGCAAGGCATATGTACATGGTTTTTATTGATTGTGCCTCCCAAAATTTTGTAAAAGTGTTTTGACTCACTCTGAAATCCTCTTCAAGTGTGACGTGGCACATATAATTGGATGTACTTTTGCTTGTGTTCATATGGTAGGTTGGAGGGAATGCAGAGGGCAATGGAGGCAGGAAGGGTGTCAGAACCGGTAACTGAAGTCTTTCTGACAAGTCAGAGACCACAAGGGTGACTTCAGTTACCGGTTCTGACACCCTTCCTGCCTCCATTGCCCTCTGCATTCTCTCCAACCTACCATTCTACCATTTCAATGCAAGCACCAGTACATCCAATTATATGTGCCACATCACACCTGAAGAGGACTTCAGAGAGTCAAAACATTGTGTTATAGTCATTTGTCACCATGTAGTTATTTGGTATTATATTTTATTACAAAATCACTCATTGTTTTGTCTGCACTCTAATTCAATTCTTTTTAATCTTAGGATATTCAACCTCTCCCTCTTTATCTCAATGTCCATTTCGTGGCGTTCTCTATCACATTCTGCAATGCAAGACAAAAGTTCTTTTAGTTCTGCCATACTGTTTTGTTGTTTATCACTAGATGTTTTCAGTGTATTTTTCATATATTTCACGCACAATAACAGTTCCTTTCTGTCTGCAGAGGGTCTTAAGCTTCTGGTTCTTGTTCTTCTTGGGGGTGGGACATTCCCTCGGGCTGCAGGTGGCTCCTCACGTGTGGCTGGAGCAGGCTGTGGGGCTTGTGAGGCATGAGCAGGCTGAGGATCTGGTGGTGATGCTTGAGGAGGAGTTGGGGCACATTGCGAGGCTTCACCATGCTGAGGGTCTAGTAATGAGGCTTGTGTGGCTGGGTCTTCTTCCACAGGGTTGTCAACCTCCATTTCTGCCACACTCCTAGTACCCACTTCTGTGCCCTCCAACACACACAGATCTGGCTGGGACAGGGGATGATTCTTCAGAATTGAAGACAGGAGATTGTAAAATCGTGGCTCAGTCTTCTTTCCCCTCCCACTTGCCTTCTTGTAGTCCTCATAATGATGGAATATTGATTTGAGGTTGCGCCACTTGCCCTCAACTTGTCTCAGTTCCACGCCTGTGATCTAATTTGGGGGAAAAGTCAAAGTGGAATTAATATTTTTCAATATTAATTGATACATGCATCTTTTCATCATAAGGATTCCTAAACACACATTTGACAGAGAGAGGTCATTGATTGGGAAGCACATAAAGTAATGGTCTGGTTAACCGTTTTTAAACCAAAAATATGTGAAGAATTTTTTTAGGTTCATAGCATACAAAACACAGACATAGAGCAGGGGCACTACAGTCTTGGAATGCAGATCACACTGTGAATTACAGTGTGATGCTTCATGACGATGGTACCTTAACCTTGAGGAGGAAAATGGAATGAAGTAATGATGAAGCACTAAAATTATAATACAGAATCCAGTTACCATACCCATGCTGTCACTTAAAAAGCTATTAGTATTCATACGTGCATGTACAAAATCATGTACGAATCAAGCAGTTGGCAACCAGCTTCCCAATATCAAAGGCAGGTAACACTGAGAGGCTACCCATTATAACATAAGGACCTGACACATAGCATATGCCACATACAGAAAAGCATCATTGGTGGTAGGCAACATCCGGACAGGAACATATTACGTGCACTGCTTACATAATAGACATGCATACATCATAACAGTTTTCATTTAACTAATACCTCAATGTGATGCAGTTGGATGCCTGCTAGTCCCTGAAGGAAAAAAAATATATTAAATGTGATACTCCAGCTGTAATGAATTGTGGTTACTAACAGATTATTATGGCGAATATCAATAAGAAAATGAACTCACATGGCCTAAATAATAACTTACCAATTCCTGCAACACTCTGGTGATGTCCTTCCACACAACGGCCTTTGTAGTTTTCTTGTCATTTAGGCGCGTGTAGTTTGCCTTGACAAGTTGCAGGAGTGCTTCTGTAGCCTCATAATTCCACAGTTCTTTCACCTTCCCTGAAAAATTAGGCACTCATTATAGTAAGGAAGTCATATCATTTCAAGTGCAAAATTATACAGGATATAAGAAACAGTGAAGAAAAAATACATGTGTGACCTACATGTATATTTAGAAGCACAACACAATACTAAAGACTGACATAGTCATGCCACAAGGGCCTAAACATACAAAAATTAGAGGCTACCCTATGGTCAAGCTTTACTGTTTGGAAGAAACAATCTGTGGTATGATGGTATGTACAAATAACAATGTACAGCCCTACACTAAAATTAAGGTCCTTGAACAGGCTGAAACTATTTACTGTAATAATATAAGATAACAAAATACTTTTCATTCATTACTTACAGTTCTCGCTCCATGTTGGTGGAAATTTTGGGGATAAATGGTTGGAATGAAATCTTAGCGGTTACAGCAGTCGTCCATGATGTACGCAATGTTCGTGTTCTCTCAGCAGCATTTCAAAACAAATATCATTTCTCCGATATATTTGCTTTAATACGGATGTCAATAGCATACAGCAATAAGGTAATCCTTTAATTCTTATTTTTCAGCAAGTATTATACGGATATATAGCATAAACTACACCAAGTTCACATAACTGGAAGACGAAGTCACAACCACATGAACTGACACGGACGTCCCTCACTAGACATATGTCTGAACTGTGTTGAGGTATCACAAGACAACACAACCATTTATTTCAAGTCTTATGGACAATTCTTTGGAATTCTAATGCCAGGAACAAGTTACTACTTTGATCTTCTTTTCATATAAAACAATTATCATAATCCTTAGGGCCTCAGAATTGTAATTATTTAATGTGATAGGAATGGCAATACCTTCCAGCCAATCAGAGTGCGTGTTAGCTATTCCGAGCATATTCGCTGCCGTATCTTCAAACGCCTCTCCCAGTCGTTTGATAAAACCTTCAAACATGTTTGATAGCGTTTGATAGCGTTTGACATTCTGATGCGTTGGTAAAAACGCCTTTAGTTGGCAAGTCGTGGTTTCCAGCCTAACTTTTCAACAATCTCATGAATTAAAATTTAAAACTTAATTTGCCCTCTGTTGTTAACATAGTGTACCTCATACTTTATTAAGTGGCAAAGAGAATATTCTATTATTAAACTAATATTTTAAGCAATTGTCTACAATTTGGCGAAAAAATCCAAGATTTGTTCATTTTTTATAGTTTATTTCCAAGATTCCAAGTTGATGGCAAAAATGCCAAGATATTGGGGAAAAAAGCCAAGGAATGGCCACACTGGTCAGGATCCAGGACTCGCGTCCCAACGTCAACCGACAATCACGAAAGAAGGAACCTTGGGACACTATAGTCAGCGCAACGAGAAGTGACCGCTAAGGCGGGGTTAGGAGATTTCCCGGTGTTGCCACATCTCCACAGATAACACGGCCCGCACGGCTCACACTCATATGCCAAGTCTGACTCGAGGAAACGAAACCTTTGTATAGAAAACATTGCTTTGATTTTTACCTCAGTGGTGGTGTGTGACAAAAAATTGGAATATAATTATATGTGGCAACATTATAAAAATATAAAATGAAATTATAGAATAAAATAAGATTATAAAATAATTATATGTGGCAACACAGGGGGACTCCCAGTGCTCCGCCCTAACGGCCATTTCTCAATGCAACGAGTATAGACAAACACAACATATATATACATAAACTCATACAACGCATTTCTTCTACTCACAGACGACACAACCACTGAAACACTATGTCAGAAACGGACTAAGGGCCTATTCTCAAACAACAGATTCGACATTCAGGACCCACCGGAACTTAACGCTAATAGAACAATCGTAATCACACAAGTTGACCCACACGTAACAAACCACACACAACAAGAACTCAAAGTAGAAATTGAAAGACTAAAGATAAACACTAAAGTCACTGAAGTCATCATCCTCCCACGCACAAAAACAGTCATGAATATCAGATTTGAAACAACACAAATGGTGAAAGACTGCCTTCAGAAAGGAATCAAGATGTTCTGTCAATCCTTCCCCACGCACGCACTTAGAAAAGACACATACGCATACATCCCACGGTGCAACAACTGCTTTTCACTCGACCACACACGCAAACAATGCCCACACCCATTCCCATACATGGCCTGCAGGAACTGTGCATCCAAGGAACGCAGAAGGAATGACTGCCACTGTGCAATACCAAAGTGCCTCCTCTGCCAGGGAGACCACCCAGCTATTGCAATGCGGTGCCCCATGAAAAGGGAAAAGATGAAGGAAATCAACAAACACACACCAATACGCAAACATACGCCTCTGCCACCAAGCCAAAACCCGCACTCCTCCCTACACCAACAACCACTACTTCAACACTTCACCACATGACAACAGTAAACACAGGCATCACACTAGCTACACTTATGGATGCAGTATAACCAGGCTTATTCCAAAACACACTCAACGCCATGTACCAAGCCAACGGTCTCCCTACAGTCATAATCCCTCCACAAGCCATCAAAACAACCCTATTAGCAAAGGCAGTTAAAGACCAAACACAACACATCATAACACCTAACAGCACACAAATCACAGAACCCATGGAGACAACAGAACAAACACTAAAAAGACCTGCATCACCCACCGAAGACACTAATCCCCCACAAAAACAAAGACCAACCAACCAACCAAAAACCAAACAACCTGGGACTTCAAATTGTAGCACCAGTAACAGAAGACATACCAACAGACCCCACACACGACACTCTCAAAACACTCATCAACAACCAAAAACTGAAAATAATATACACATCACCACAGCAGGAAAAAGATATGATAGAGAAAAAAGCCAACGACACAATCAACTTAATCAACTACTCATACATATAATAATCGAAAAAAAATCAAGAATCTCAAACAAGGACACTTCATCCTCCACAACAGGAACACAGGACACGAACCACACTGGACACACAACGCCGAATAAACAACATGGAACAAATACACATCATACAACACAACATAATTCAGTGGACATTCGACAGAAGAAACGAGCTCTGTAACATATACAACATAACAACACCAGACATAATACTTTTAAACTCGATAGGTACACCTGACAGATTGAAAATACACAATTACACAGTACACCGACGGAACGACTCTAATCAAGCACAAGCAGGCATAGCAATAGCCATTAAACATAACACTAAACACAAAATACTAGACGACTTTCAGGACGAAATACTAGCACTCAAAATTGACACAATCCAAGGACCCATAATAATAGCAACTCTATACTTACCCCCCAGACGCCCCCGCTTCCCCATAGATGACACACAAAGACTAACAAGAAAAAGACTACCTGTATACATATTAGGAGACATGAACGCCAAACATCACACACTAGGAAACAACAACGCGAACACCACAGGAAGACAGATAGCACAACTAATACAGAGAGGACACTTAGCACACTTAGGGCCAGACTTCCCCACCTGCATCACACACAACGGACAAGGAACACCAGACATAATACTAACAAACAGACATCATCACTTAAACTACAGAATCACACCAGGACAACAAACTACATCAGACCACATCCCAATACATCTAACACTGGCAACAAAACCCATAACAATACCTACACCAAAAAAATACACATTCCACAAAGCAGACTGGATAGGATTCAAGAACACACTAGACATAGAAGGAACAAAATACGACAGACAAAGACAGAGAGCAACACAAAATAAACAATACATTGACGACAAACTCAACACATGGTACACTATGATGTAACAAGCCATGGACAAACACATTCCCAAAACAAAACATAAAATTCTACCTCACCCAAGACAATCAGATACATTAAAACTACTACAATGGCAATATCAGCAGCTACAAATACAAGCACACAATACCGGCACATGGATACCACAAGCAAAACAAGCACTACGCGACATCCAAAAACAACTACTAGAAGAAAACAAACAACTATACGACGAACACTGGAACAATGAAATACGAAAGATAAACCTACAATACAATGACACCCAATACTTCTGGACACAAATTAAACGACTAACAGGAACACCTACTACCACCACCCTTACATCATACACAATAACCACAAGATACACAAAGACAAAGAAAAAGAATACATATTCAGACAACACTGGAGAAAGATATTCAGAATCACACCAGCAGAAAACGCAACAAATGACATGGAACACGAAAGAACAATCACAACACAAGTACAAGAAATACAAGATGACATTGCCCCTATCAACTTAGCTGACACGAGACGACTCGACTCAGACAACACACTCACAAAACCCTTTACACTAGCTAACGTCAAACAGATAATAAAGAACTTCAAAGATAAGACACCTGGACAATCACAAGTAAACAAAATAACATTAACTAACATTCCAGACTCAACACTACAATTACTCACAGAAATCTTCAATGAAACATTCAGCATGGGATACTTCCCCGACATATTCAAAACAGCTATACTAACGTTCATACCCAAACGCGGAAAAAAAAAACTCACAGACATAACCAACTACAGACCAATATCACTACTAGAAGTCCCAGGAAAAATACTAGAAAAACTCCTACTACAAAGACTACTCAAACACGTACACAATAACAACCTAATAAACGAAAATCAACATGGATTCACAAGAGGAAGAGGGACACACACAGCCATAGCCACACTATACGAAACAATAGCCATTAGTCAACGACACAACCACGGATGTAACATAGTATCACGAGACATAGCAAAAGCATTCGACAAAATATGGCACACAAGACTTAAATACAAAATACACCAAACAAACCTCCCAGACATACTAACAAGGATACTCTGCAATTACCTCGACAATAGACAAGCACAAATACGAATACACCAGTATACAGGAAGACTCTTCAACATATACAGTGGAGTCCCCCAAGGAAGTATCCTTTCACCAACACTATTCAACCTCTACACACACGACACCCCCAACCCGACACACGGAGTCACACACGTACAATTTGCAGATGACCTGACACAGATAATCACATACCCAAGCAAAAAAGACAAAAACATGTTAGCACTAAAAACAAGCAGAACAATAGAAACCATAAACACATATAAACAACAATGGAAAATACAAACACAACAAAATTCCAACTACTAAACATATCAACACAGAAACTAGCAGAAATATGGATAGGAGACACACATATACACAAACAAAGAAACATAAAAATACTAGGACTAACACTTGGAAACAGAGGTCTACAAACACACACAAACAACAGGAAAATACAAGCAGAAAAAACATTACAGGCACTAAGACGATTCAGGAACCTTGACACCAAACTAATACTATACAAAGTACTTGTACGACCTCAACTAGAATACATACCAAAAACAACAATCACATTAACACCAAGTCAACTCCAAAAACTACAGTCAATACAAAACAAAGCACTACGATTCGCCACACACCCCATACCCCCATACCTTAACACAGTAGAAGAACTACATATACAACATAAACTCGAACCACTTAACACAAAACTTCACAGACTAGCTTATATAACATGGAACAGACTTACAATAACAAACCCAGAAATAGTACAAAACAGCGAAGACATAGACACAGAAGGCGGACACGATCACAACTGGTGGCCTAGAGTGTCCCCTATCATAAACGGCCCCCCCACCCGAACCTAAATACATACTTTAAACACAAATAAACACAAGATACATCACTATCCTTCATTGTTCTACTAACCATACTAACCCAACCAACAATATAACTACTATTATCACTAACATTATGTAGCAGGTATGAGTAATAGGCCAAGTGGCTTCTTGTCTTTATTGAAGCTTGGCGCCAACTGGCGAATGCAGACCCGAGTCAGCCGAGTCAGCTGACCCCCACAGTGGGCATGCTGCCGGCCCGGCTGCCCAACATATCCTACATCCCCCTCCCAAGCTGTTAATGTACTACGTACATGTAGTACAAGAAACAAATATGAAACGTATTGTACACTGGAAGAAACAAAACAACAAAAGAAGTTGTACTACGTACATGTAGTACAAGAAACATAACTATGAAACGTATTGTACACTGGAAGAAACAAAACAACAAAAGAAATTGCTTAATTACAACACGCCTGAGGGGCAAAAATGAATACAACTCTCACACAGTATATATGACTGCACAACACTTAGCAAGTTACACATGAACAGTTCACATCAACACTAGTCCACTACATAATCTGACAGCCACAAAGGCTGTTTCACACATCTCTTAGGGCGGTTCACAGGCTGTGGTTGCTGAGGGTGCGGAGCAGGTGCCTCTACCAGCGGCGAGGACGGCAGGGGATTTGCGGGGGTAGGTGTTGTAGATGTAACGGGGCATCTGACGGGGCGGAGATGCTTGCGGTTGCGTGACGTGACACGTCCACTGCCATCCATCTTCACCGAGTACTTCCGGAATGGGCACACCTCCGTGACCACACCTCGCTTATCCCAGACTTTGGTAGCCTGATTTTGCACCCACACTTTGGTGCCGGGTACCAGAGGAGGGAGGGTCTTGGGTGTTCCTTGCTTTACGATCCAATTTTCCTGCTGTTTTGCTGCCTCGAGTTCCCTTGCGCGCAAAGCCTGCTGCCAAAGTACATCCACTTTGTAATGCTGCCTGTGTACTGGGACACCATCCCGCAACTGCCTGCCCATAGCCAACTGCGCCGGGGATTTGTCTACACCACGCAGGGGGGTGTTCAGATATTGTAGCAGCGCCACCGACGCCTTGTCCACGTCAAGGCCGCCCCCGGGGCCTGTGTTGTCACGCAGCAGTCTCTTAGCAGACTTCACTGCTGCTTCAGCCCGGCCGTTAGACTGAGGGAAGTGAGCGGACGCGACTCGCCGCTCCACCCCCCACCTCCTGAAGAATTCGTACATCTCTTCGCTGGTGAGATTCGTTCCGCCATCCGTTGAGACTGATTCTGGTGCCCCCCACCTCTGAAAGTACTGGCGGAATACTGATGACAGCTTGCCTGAAGTAGCCCCGTTAGGGAAGTGTGCCAGCTCAAGCCACCCCGTAAGCCTGTCTGCGTAAGCCATGTATACATGCCCATCAAGTTGGCATAAGTCTGCTACCGTGTGCTGAAACGGGTACTCAGGAGGGGGCGTAAAAGTGAGGGGCTCGGCTGCCAGAGATGGGGCGTGAGCGTTGCAGGTAACACAGGCGTCTCGATGGCGCTGTAGGTCGCCCTCCATGCCAGGCCAATACACTGACTGCCTCGCCCTGCGTAGCATCCCGTCTAGTCCCTGGTGGCCAGCATGGAGATTAGCAGTCACGTGCCGGCGGATAGACTCTGGGATGACAAGGCGGACATGCCCCTGGTCATATGTATATGTCACCAGCCCTTGTGACATAGCCAGCCTGTCTCTTACTCCATAATACTGACGGAGACAGGATAATTCTTGGGCACGGTGCGGATGCCAGTCGCCCGCCGTCACTCTGGCCAGAAGCAGCTGGTACTCTGGGTCCTCTGCAGCTGCCTGCACCACCGCTGTATTGTCGAGCACAACGCAATTTCCGTCTGCAAGTGCGGCAACAGTCGCAGACGCCACTGCCATTTCTATGTAACAAGCCTGTTCCTCATCCATGACGTCTGGTGTTGCACACAATGTTGGGTAGCGTGACAGGAAGTCCGCGGCGGAGTTGCGTTTTCCGGGGATGTACTTTATCTGGAATCTAAACTGAAGCGTTTTTTTCCTTCAGAGCAAACAACCTTGGGTTTACGATGTCCTTTAGCTCTCTGTCACCCAAGAGCTTGACAAGTGGGCGGTGGTCAGTGATGATAAGTAGGTTTGGACACCCGAGCAGGAAGAGGCGGGCCTTGCGGAGACACCATGCGACCGCTAATGCTTCGCCCTCCACCGGTGCGTAGCCAGCCTCAGTAGGTGTGAGGTGACGGCTGCCACAAAGTGCGAGACGCCACCCACTCTTGCAGCAGTACGGACTTTCTTGCATCGAGCAACGGCAATATTGTTGCAGCACCACAAATCCTATGCCCACCTTACTCCAATCAGTGATCACAATAGTGGGTCTGTTCTTATCATAAAATGTGAGGCCCTCCTTAGCGAGGCTGCAGAACACCTCTTGAGCATGCTGGAATTTCTTTCGCAGGTTCTCGTCCCAATACACTTTCTTGCCTTGGGGTTTTTTCAGCAACTCGCGAAATGGTTCCATGACTGGGGCAGTGGCAAGGAAGGGTGCTAGCTGATTCACGAACCCATGCCAGGAGCGGATGTCTGTCAGTGATGGTTCTGCGGGCATGTTAAAGTGTCTGATGGCAGCCAGCCTCTCCTCAGTGGGGTGGTATTCTTCCCAGCCCACATGGAACCCCACAAAATCCACCTCCCTCCTGCAGAAGGTAAACTTTTCAGGCTTGAGGGTCACTCCTTTCGCGGCACAGGTCTCCAAAAAGTCATACACATGCCAGAAGGCGTCCTCCACACTGGCATCAAACATTAACGTGTCGTCCACACACTTTATTTTCCTTGGAATCCCCACGATAGCATCATCGAACCTCCTGGTATATGCATCGGGTGCAGCACAGTGGCCCATGGGGGTTCTACGGTATCTGTAGCGGCCCCACGGTGTTATGAAGGTTGTGAGTCTTCTGCTTTCCTCATGCAGCTCAACTTGATGGAAGCCCCAGTGCGCATCTGCAGTGGTCTTGAAGCTGTGCCGCGGGATGCCGGATACCATGTCAAAAGGTGTAGACGTGTGGTGCGTTTCTCTTCTGCACGCAGCGTTCAGTTTCTGGAAGTCGATTGTGCGCCTTGGCTGGCCGGACTTTTTGGCTACGACCACCATCCTTGCGCACCACTCCGTAGCTTCACCTACCGGTACTGGCTCCAGAACCCCCATCCTGACATCCTCGTCCAGTTGTCTCTTGACTTCCGCTTCCCAGTGCCTCGGCACCGAAGCTGGTGTGTGGCAGGTGTATGGCTTAGCCTCCGGAAGCAAGTGGATGACGTGTGGTTCACCCGCCATCACTCGCAGAGGGCTTCTGTTCGTGTCAAACGTGGATCCTGAGAAGTGACAGAGAAGCCACTCCTCCAGACGGGGCACATTTTCCTCCAGCGGGGGAAATGGGAGCGAAGTTGGGCGTGGCGGTGTGCTGTCTGTTGTAGTGTTGCCAACATCGGAGACTGTCGCACCTGCGACAGTGGTGTGGTGCGGGAAGTCCGTGGGTACTAATCCGAGATCCCTGCATGTCTGCAGAGAGAGGTAGCATCGGGTGGCCGTCTTCATGACGAAGACCTCTTGCACTGTTGCCTTGCTGCCGTACTGCACCCGACAAGGGAACGAGCCTGAAGGCTGCAGGCTCAGGTTCGCCACGTCCCGCAGGTTCCCTCGGCGCGTAAGCGAGGCTGGCTTAACACCGAGTGCTGTCAGCAAATCTGGGCCAGCCACACACACTTGTGCCCCTGTGTCGGGCACAGCTAGGATTTTGACTGACGTTCCATCTCCCTGAGCGCGGCTGACAGACACTTCGATGCGTGGCTGCTTCTGTGCTGCACCTGCGGCGGCGATGACGATGCCGGAGGTCTCCATGTCAGCGGTTGCTGCAACCTGCTTCCCCTTGCTCCTACACATCTTTATAATATGCCCAGTCTTACCGCAGTTGTGACAAGTCAGCGTCTCCGCGTGACACGATCCTTTCCCTGGCTTGTGCTTTAGACCACAGTTGCCACAGCGTTTGAACGTAGGCTGTGTTTGGCGGATTCCTGCGGTTTGAGGCGGGAGAGCCTCTTGTGCGTCTGGCAGTGACGTCACCCCAGCCGCCGCCGCCCAGGTTTCCCGTCCGGAATTTCCGTCAACATAACTTTGGCGGGCGTCTATATGCGCCGCCTCGAAGGCTACACAAAACTTGCGAAGCACATCCACATCACCTAATGTCTGGCACTGACGAAACACTTCCTCCTTCAGCGCTACACTTCTAAGCCCACACACTAGCTTCCGGAGTAGCATGTACTCAGACAGATTGCCTGCACAGTGGGGGCACTTAAACTCACAGTCTGCAGCACATTGGGTAGAGCGTGTAAAGTACTCACAGATTGACTCACTAGGCCCTTGAGTCGTGGCGAAGAACTTGCACCAATCTGCTGCTTGGTTGGTTGTCTGGAGAGCTACACGACTGATAGCATCCAGAGCTTCTTCAGTAGAAAGGGCCGTCCACTGATCCATGGTGTATTTGGAGTCCAAGGAGCGCTGTAATGCTGGTGTACACTGGAGGCGGATATGCAGCACCGCCTCGGCCGGTGGGAAGTGGCTGAGCCCCAGCCAGCATTCCATAGAGCGTCTCCAGGACCGATAAGCCGCAGTGGATGTTCCCAGGTCGCACTTCTCAGGGGCTGAGGTCCGAGGCGCTGAAGGTCCATGTCTGGGTAACGTGGCCACTTGGAGTTGCAACGCTGCGATTGCCTCCGTCTGCGCCAGGAGCAACTGCTGGGCTTGCGCCAGGTACGAAGGCGTCTGTGTCGGCCGACGGCTAGACCGTGGGGTCTGGGATGTGTAACGAGGTCTGCCAGCCATAGTGCACGGTCGTAGGTCCTAAAATCACTGCGCCATGTAGCAGGTATGAGTAATAGGCCAAGTGGCTTCTTGTCTTTATTGAAGCTTGGCGCCAACTGGCGAATGCAGACCCGAGTCAGCCGAGTCAGCTGACCCCCACAGTGGGCATGCTGCCGGCCCGGCTGCCCAACATATCCTACACATTATTATTATTATTAAAAATGATAACACGTGCGAAATCAATCGCACGTGATATCATACAAAAAAACAAAAAAAATCAATGAGTATGGTAATAGGAGTCACTACCCTCCCCCAGCATTGTAAATGCAAAAATAGATAAATAAAAATCACTAGCCGTCATCCCAATGGGAAAAAAAATCATACTCCTTAAAAAAAAAAAATATGCATACATGTAGAAATCAAGACACCCCCAACCATAACAACACACACACACACACACACACACACACACACACACACACAAAAGAATACATACCCCTCCCCCAAAAAAAAACTATATTAGGCAAGAAATAGTCGTTTACATTTTTAGAAAAAAAAATACATAATAAGAACACTGTAAGACAACTGCTCATAAATAATTCTGTCAATAGTAATAAAGGGTGTGTGTACAAAATACCTTGCAAATCATGTAATCAGTTTTATGTTGGTCAGACTGCTAAAACACTCACAACACGAATCAATCAACATAAGAAATACGTTAGAGAGGGAAACCAATCTAGCGGTATATCAACCACATGAACCATTTTAACCACCCAGTTGACTGGGATAACGCTAAAGTCATCACATACAACAACAACATAACAGAAAGAAATTTAATTGAATGCAGTTTGATCAAATCTAGTAAGGGGATAAATGTTAATCTTCATCAAGGTTTGTACAAATTAGATAGTTTTATTTCTCATGAAATTTCAAAATTGTTTGAATTAAAATATAAATTATGAGCAGTTGTCCCATACTTGTTGGTTACCAGGACGGCCCAAACGTCCCATACTTGTTGGCTACCAGGACGGCCCAAACGTCCGTCACGTGTACTTCTTCCACTACCTCTCCGAATGCCCTCTTCACTATGTCATATATTCTGTACCTTCTTTCTTCATCTTATAATTCCTTCTTTGTATCTGCACTGAAGATGTAATTATATGAAAGCGCTCTGCTTCGTTATTTTACTTTTCCTAGTGGTTACTTACGCATTTGTGAACACACGCTCCTAGTGTTTTTATTGCATATATATATATATATATATATATATATATATATATACACGTTATATACGTGTATATATATATATACACGTTATATACACGTTGTCAAGGCAGGCATTCAAACTAGCGAGAAGAGGAGAGAGGACCAGTGGGATGAGAAAAGAGAGCGCAGACGGCAGAGGCTAGCAGCAGCCCCCACACAGCCAGGCGCGGACTTTACCTGTGACAACTGTAATAGAGCCTGCCGCTCCAGAATTGGACTCTACAGCCACAGCAGGCGTTGTAACTCAACCATAACCTAAAAAAAAAAAAAAAAAAAAAAACCGCGACCTCCATTGTCTCCCGAGACAGACGGATGCCAACAATATGTATGTATATATATATATGTATGTATATATATGTATATATATATATGTATGTATATATGTATATATAAATGTCTAAAACTAACAAAATAACAGCCGACAACAATCAAAAACAGCTCAAGAAGAAGAAGAACAGACGACCCGATCCTGCGGAAGATGGACCAGCCTCCAACCAACATTAATTAAAAGAATAACTAGGCGGCATAGCTTCACAGTACAAAAAATGATAATTATGTATGACCAAAGTAGCAAGTGGGTCTGCCCCACATCTATTATAACTCTAACTTCCTTCCATTTCCTCCTTTACTTCTTTACACACACACACACACACACACCCTCCAACCCTTCCCCCCCTCTCCTCCATCTTACATATCCTATCCTGTAGTAGTAGTAGTAGTAGTAGGCTTCATGGCTGCCACGAGACTATAAAAATAATCGAGCAATTGGGTCTGCCCCACATCTATCATATCTCTATCTTCCTTCCATTTCAATCTTTCCTTCCACCAAACCCCCAATCCACCCTCCCTCTCCCCCATCTTATCTATCCTGCCCTCTAAGTAGAGAAATCGTCACTGGCATTTATACTCTTGATAAAGTCAACTGATGATGGCTCCAGTCAGTTACGAACGTTGTTATAAGACGTGCAGTTTATTTTGCAGATTGTTGAATTATACATTTTTATAACAATTATTGTTGAGAAAATCTTATGAATATTTACGATTATGTGGATGTCATAAGGATTCATACATTTTGGTTAAGGAACTGACATGTTTGGAGCAAATTGGCTCCTACTTTTTCTTTTTTTTCTAAACTGCAAGGTTGAAGACAAAAATACAGACTATTAGCAATATCTTCATCTAATTCTATATTATTTGTAGATAAAATTAAGTTACATTTGTATGTCCATTTAGTTTTATACATAGGTGGGCGTTATAATGATAAATTGTCCCTATAATTTATCGCGATAACCATATCTTGTTATCGGTTATCTGATATTTTTCCGCGTTATCGATTCATCGGTATCGCCAATACTCTGGGTTCCAAACTAGCGATAATCGATATTTTCAGTTTTTGGTTCCAGTTTAGCAGAGGGGCGAGCCGCGCGTGCCTTGGAGGCAGAAATAGGCAAGATCTAAGAATATAAGGTCTAACCACTTCCGACCGAATTTCGAGGGAGTTGGCTCAGCGGGCCCGTGAACGTCACCTGGCTGTTCAAATTGGGGTTAGCGGGTCCTATAGCTGTCAGTTGAAGTTGGTCCGTCGTTCGAAAATGACGTCGCCTTCGCTCGCACCGCTCCACTCAATCAGTTATATTCTGACAAATATTATATAAAATATATATATAAATATATATAAAATATTATAGTTCCTGTCTATATATATGAATATATAATATATATGATATATAATATATATATATATAATATATAAAATATTATAGTTCCTGTCTTCCTTGGCGTTTCACAGTTTTCTTCAGTGTATCACAAAGAGAAAATGGATGACGTCAGAAGCTGCGCAGAACTGCTCCAGCGGTTAGACCTGTTTACTTAGACCTTGGAAATAGGAGGGTCTGAGCTGGGAACCGAACGTATACTGAACGGAGTGCGGGGCAGTGCTTCCACACCAAAAAAATTCGTTACCCCAGACAGTTGTGTCAATGACCTGAAATTACCCTAAATTATAACTTCATTTAATATATATATATATATATATATATATATATATATATATATATATATATTATCACTTTTTTTTTTTTTTTTTTTTTTTTTGCTGGCAAATAATAGAATTGTATAAGAACAGTATTATGTAATTCAAAGTTGGTAAGTCGAAAGCTTTAGTTTGATCTTTATCTTGGAAAATTAGAAAAGTCTTAGAAAAATCCGTGAGAAATTCAAATTCAATGTTTATCCTGTCTCTTCACTAATGAAAACTACTGTTTTAAGTACAATCACTAAATTTGCATAGCGACAGTACTACTAACTTACAATAAAAATAGAATCATTTTTAGAATAGGGACGTTGTTTCGTAAGTGTTCATACACACGTGCACAAAATATTAGAAGCACGGGAACATAGGAGAAAAATAATCAAAGGACTCATAAAACCGGTAGCGGGCAGGAACAACACCTCGTGACCTCTCGTCCGTCAGCTGGTGAGAGACCGAAGCTGAATGAACGTTTTGAGACGACGTCGAGACCGGCCGCCGCCGCCCCGCACTCCGTTCAGTATACGTTCGGTTCCCAGCTCAGACCTTCCTATTTCTGCCTCCAAGGCACGCGCGGCTCGCCCCTCTGCTAAACTGGAACAAAAAACTGAAAATATTGATTAATTATCGCTAGTTTGGAACCCAGAATATTGGCGATACCGATGAATCGATAACGTGGAAAAAATATCAGATAACCGATAACAAGATATGGTTATCGCGATAAATTGATTATCAGGACAATTTATCACGATAACACCCACCTATATATAAAACTAAATGGACATACATCTACATCTTTCATTTACAAATAATAAAGAATCAGATGAAGGTATTGCTAATAGTCTGTATTTTGTCTTCAACCTTGCATTTTAGAAAAAAAAAGAAGTAAAAAGTAGGAGTTAATTTGTTCCAAACATGTCGATTCCTTTACCAAAATGTATGAATCCTTATGACACCCACATAATCGTAAATATTTATAAGATTTTCTCAACAACAATTGTTATATAAATGTATAATTTAACAATCTACAAAATAAACTGCCTGATGGCAGGTCAATACACTATAGAGGATCCTGCTGGAGGTGTGTACTGCATATATGTCAGAGTGAAAAGCTATCCTCCTAAAATTTTGGATATACTTAGAAATTGATTCATCATCCAGCTGTAATATCTTTAAATTACTATTGTAGTCATTAACATTAATTATAATGAAATCCATAAAAAGGACTTAATTCGTCAACAAACATGTAAGAATGTTACTATGTCAAATATTCCTTCTCTCGCTATCGGAAAAAAGGGATCGAGAACGTTTTTGATGTTTTGCGTTCGCGTGGTCTGATAGGGAAAAGATGCTCCGTAAACACTGCCAGACGGCCGAAGAAAGATATTGATGGTTTCTTCAAATTGTCCCTTTAAAAGGTAAGAGTTAAAGTCCAAACCGATTATTAACATTTAATTAAAGAGCCCACGTCCGATATAGAGAAAGGAAATGAGACGTAAAAGGGGAATGCAAAGTACACGGATGCTGGCAATAACCCCATGACCTGTGTTGTTGCTACGTGTTTGGATAACCCTTTACGGTTCTCATAACTATGTTATACTCTGTTTTGTGAAGGATAGAGTGTGCCAACAACCGATTCTCGTTTGTAGTCATTTTTTTTTATACATGCGGGTGTCATGAAATGGCTGCCGTATAGGGGTTAGCTTACACCTCACCTAACCTATTATAGCCTAGCCTAAAATCATTTGTAAACCTTAAGTAGGATAGTTTAAAGATTTCTGAAGAGGCCTATCCTATGTTATATTACAGGAAGAGGCATATTAATCTCATGTTACCACGCTGTAATCCTATAAGGATTTCTTCTGCCTCACGAATCTTTCAGATACCCTACTCCATTTTCACATTGATGCGGTATATTTTTTTCTGAATAAATTGTAAACTTACAGGGAACCAGTCTTGGAGAAGAGAAACGAGTCTGGTCTCAGAAACTAGTCTTGGAACTAGTAGGAGACCGAATGGGACACAAGTTCTCAATTCCCTCCCTTCCCCGGTTTGGGAAGCTTCTGGAATAATGTTGGAAGAATAAATGAACCAAGAAGGTCGAGTTTCCTTTCAACCACGAATGGAAAGCTGGAGTAGGACCCACATACCCACAGGTCCCATGTTCTACCAGACGACTAACCTGCAGCCCAGTACAACTCCTCATCCCTCGGTTTGTGTCATTTGGAAGTCAAGGAGTAGCGGAATAATGCTCGCTACCTCCAGAAAATGGGTGGCAATCTCCAGCATCTGAATTGTTGATCTATATACTACATTTTTTTCTCTTTTTTTCTGTCACGGTTCGCCGTGACATATATGCCACAGAAAAAGAAGAAAAAGGTTCACAGGTACTCCATTCCACGCGATAGGAAAATCCCCATGCGAAAGCGCGCCACCCTCAGCAAAAGTAACAATGAGACCCAAAAGTAACAATGTGACCCAAAAGCTCTCAATCCTCTCAAATGTAGAGGACATAGAGCAGAAAACCAAACACTCGCACGAGGAACAGAGAGGAATGGAGGAAAACAAAGCTATAGAAAATATAAAGCACAATCCAAAATTCTTCTACAGCTATTGTAAAAAAAAAAATCCTAATAACCAAGTCACAGATTGGGCCCCTAGTAACTGTTCAAGGGACCACAACGGACGACCCGCGGCAAACCTGCCAGATGCTGGCACACCAAAACAACAGTGTGTTCAGCATACCAAAGAAACAGTCAGAGATCCCAGAACCTACAACCTTTTTCAACCAAGCGACCACGAACCACACCCAACTTACCGACCTTCAAGTGACGGTAGAGGATATCAAGAAGGCAATAAAGGAGCTAAGGATCAACTCGGCCGCTGGACCAGACGGCGTTCCGGCGATCCTACTCGTACAATACAGCGAGGTCCTAGCGATCCCAATTCATATGTTGTGGCTATCCTCCTTAGACAAAGGGGAGATTCCGGCACTAATAAAGCAAGCCACTATAAGCCCAATATATAAAGGAGGAGACCGGACCTTGCCAAAGAACTATCGACCAGTTGCCCTCACGTCCCACATTATCAAGGTAATCGAGAAAAAAACTCATCAAAGAGAATCAGCATGGTTTCAGAAAAGGTCGGTCCTGCCTCTCAAACCTTCGGGCACACTACGACTGGCTACTACGGAACCTGTCAGAAGGGAAGAATGTTGACGTAGTATTTCTAGACTTCGCAAAAGCCTTCGACAAGGTGGACCACGGTGTCCTCCTCCACAAGGCAAGAGATCTAGGTATCTCAGGGAAGCTAGGAGTATGGCTTCACAACTTCCTGACCGACCTACGTGCACAAACTGTCGCAGTCGATGGTGTCAAGTCCAGTGACACCAAGGTAATAAGCGGAGTACCACGAGGCTCTGTCCTCGGCCCCCTCCTGTTCCTTATTCATATGAATGACATGAACAGGAGAGTGAGTGGACTCAACCCTCGTGTCTTTTGCCGATGATACCCACATCAGCCGTGCAGTGCGGGGAAGGGGGGACGTGCACCATCTACAAGACGATCTCAACACAGTGTATGCATGGGCCAATGACAGCAACATGCAATTCAACGAAGAGAAGTTTGAGGTCTTGAGATATGGCACAAACCAAGGCATCAAAGACAACACTGAACTGCACACGGAAAGAGGTATAAAAATCACACCCAAAACCCATGTCAAATGCCTGGGCATCCACCTATGTGATAACGCCACTTTCCAACACCACATCACGCAGTCAGTGAAAAGAGCAAGAGGGATGGCCAGCTGGGTACTAAGGACTTTCTCCTCAGGAGAGGTACAAGTAATGCTTACCCTCTGGAAGGCGCTTATCCAACCAGTCCTGGACCATTGTAACCAACTCTTGTCGCCACACAAGCGCGGAGACATCCAGAAGCTTGAAGCTGTCCAAAGGAACTACACCAGGAACATCAAAGGGATGAAAGATCTCAACTATTAGGATCGCCTGGGAGCACTGGGTCTCTACTCCCAACAAAGGAGGAGAGAAAGATATAGGGCCATTTATACATGGAAAATCCTACAAGGCCTTGCACCGGACCCCACGCCCTCAACAACCAAGCCGTACCACAGTGTAAGGCATGGGCGTAAGTGTGAGAGACAAACTCTCCCACCAAGAGCCCCGGGAAGGCTAAAGACGCCTACTGGCATCCAGCCAAGGTCACGAGGGTCCAAAAAATCTTCAACGCCCTCCCTCCCAAAAGAGGTGAGACAGAAAACTTATTTTCTCTGCGGTGGACACTTTCAAGCATGCACTGGACAGCTTCCCAAGGAGGATGCCAGACGAGCCCCCAGTCAGTGCCAGGTTTTTTTTTTTTTTTTTTTTTTTTTTTTTTTCTTAGAGGGCAGGATAGATAAGATGGGGGAGAGGGAGGGAGGGAGGGAGGGGGGATTTGGGAGTTTAGTGGAAGGAAAGAATGAAATGGAAGGAAGTAAGAGTTATGATAGATGTGGGGCAGATCCCACTTGCTCGGTTATTCTTGCTACACCGCCATCAGCAGGTTTTCTTCAAACACAATACCAGACCAACTGGCCCTTGCGAGGAGGGGCAGCAGGACTGGCAGCAGCGGTAGACCACTACGGCTGTGAGAACTGCCCTCGAAACTCCACCAAGTAAATCAAGTAAGTAAATAACGTTCGTAACTGACTGGAGCCATCATCAGTTGACGTTATCAAGAGTATAAATGCCACAGTGACGATTTCTTTAAAAATTAATTACATACTATAATGCAAGTAATTTAAGTAATATATAAACCTGAATTATGTATTGTGCATCCACTCGGTACTTTATTGAACTAATAACAGAAAACCCGTAGAGTAGATTTTATTCTTCACGGATACCACAAGGACCCTTGAGCAAGTAAGGCGGTGTATATGAGATAGGAATGATCACATTTCCATGCACTGTGGCCAGTTAGCACAGTATCACCACAAAATACACACTTCATGCATTGCATCAGATCAACCTAATATATAAACTGCAAATGAACCAAACAAGTAAACAGAGTATAGTAATAACGAATAAATACAATAATATTAAGGCTAGCTAGGTTAACCTCTAATGAAAATACAAGGTGTGTCACTGCCACTTCTTTCCACATTTAATAATAATCACCACCCCTCAATAACGTAACCAAATATCGCCAGTTTACGACAAATGCTAGCTCGTAGGCCCTGTCAATGGTTCACTTCCATAATTCTTATTCCTGACCTCCAACACACACTGGTGGTAGGCGCGGATCATCGTCGTCGTCGTCGTCGTCGTCGTCGTCGTCGTCGTCGTCGTCGTCGTCGTCGTCGTCGTCGTCGTCGTCGTCGTCGTCGTCGTCGTCGTCGTCGTCGTCGTCGTCGTCGTCGTCGTCGTCGTCGTCGTCGTCATCATCATCATCATCATCATCATCATCATCATCATCATCATCATCATCATCATCATCATCATCATCATCATCATCATCATCATCATCATCATCATCATCATCATCATCATGGGAAGGAAAATGCTTTCAATTACTTCTTACTTGAACGAAACGATATCTATTGTGGACTGATATAATCGAAGGGAGCCGATTTTTGTTGCCACCCCCTCACTAAGACCCGTTCTCTTTAGTCATTAGAGATAGATAGATAGATAGATAGATTTTATTTGGCAATGAATCAATGTACATGAAGTGCAATATAATGACAAGAACACATAGTTCGGAATAATAAATGCAAATTGCCGAGGATAACACAAAAAGCATGTACGCTTATTTCCATTGTGGTCCTCATCAGATTGTTATTCTACACTAAGTCACACTGATAACATACGTAGGGGGTTAAGGGGACCAGAGACAATCAT
Organism: Oratosquilla oratoria; assembly: GCF_046742065.1. Classification (NCBI taxonomy): domain Eukaryota; kingdom Metazoa; phylum Arthropoda; class Malacostraca; order Stomatopoda; family Squillidae; genus Oratosquilla; species Oratosquilla oratoria. Next base: position 33,219,668 of record NC_134779.1, on the reverse strand, counting down.
GAGTAATACCAGTCAGGACACATATGACACATAAACATTGTTATAGTTTAGCTAATATTACTAAAATGTTTGTGCACATAGGAATATTGAGACCAAAAATTTGAGCATCATTACAAAAAGGAACATTGCAATAAGCGAAGGAACAACAAAATAATATTAAACTGTAACAAAACAGTATGAGTGAGTACTATATCGGAGTAGTACCATTAATGATATACTGCATTATTCTACAGCTGTATCAACATGTATGAGTGAGTATTATATCAGAGTAGTACCTTTAATGATATACTACAATATTCTACATCTGTAAAAACATGTAGTTATAGTGAATGCTACACTGCAGCTGGGGTCACCTATTAAATAAATCTAACATCTAACCTGAATCACAGGACGGAGTGGGCAATTGGTATGAGCACTAGGGAGTAGTACATTTAACCTGAAGCATCAGGGGTAGGGTACAGGGGATCAGTACTCGAATGAGTAAAACAACAAGGAGAACGAGGAAAAAGGTCAGATCATAACTGTTCTCGGACCCTACCTGAGACATATACCATATTATGACTGGCAAAACAGAGGTGGGAACCACTTTGTAAACATCAATAATTGTTATACAAAACTAAACTTCTGAAAACAAAAAAAGGGGGGAGGTCAGAACAGTTATGAATGAACACAGATTGGATGGTATTACTCATGGAATCAGGTATCCCTCACTAAGCTAGTAGTACACAAAATCAAGGCTGTTCTCTGTCCATAGCTGAGACATATAGTAACCCTTGACTTTTTTCTTGAAGGTAACCTTGCTATTTGACTTCTTAATGGACACAGGTAATGAGTTCCATAGTTGAGCACCTGTGAACTGAAAACTGTTTTTGGTGAAGGGACCTGCATGAGGTACAATAAGATACTCTTGACTGTTCCGGGTTCGGTTCTCAGCCAATAATGTAAAATTACAGCTCACATATGAGGGAGCAGAATTATGAACAACATTGTAAACCTGGTTTAGTTTCAACTGTTGGACACGATATTTTACAGGTAACATTCCTACCTTGCTAAATTCTTCAATACCAATATGACTGCGTTGAGGTAAATATAGTATGAATCTAATTATCTTATTTTGTGTAACCTGTAGCCGGGACTGGTTTTTTCTGCTCAGACTACTGTACCAAGAGCTACAGGCGTAGTCAAAGTGATATTGTAATAGGGCTGAGACAAGAAGCTTCTTTGTTTCCAGATCAAAGTTCCTGGATTTTCTGTACACAAATTTGACTTTATGTGAACATTTGGAAACAATCTTATCCGTTATGGCATTCCCTGAGAGGGACTGCTCCAGGGGTATTACGAGATAGGTTACCTCTTGTTTTGACTCCAAGACATTAACCCCACATCTGACCTGTACATCGCTATGTTTCTTGAGGTTGGGTTTTGACGCGAAGACGATACTTTCCGTTTTACCGAGGTGTAGGGACAGCCTATTATCTATGAGCCAGTCCTGGACCGATGACAGTTCGACACTCACTTTCTCCTCTACTTCAACTGGGTCCCTACCTGAGACAATTAGAGCGGAGTCGTCTGCAAATAGCAGTAACTTACAGTTCACCGCACCTGGCATGTCATTAATATAGACCAGGAATAGTAGCGGTCCTAGAATTGAACCTTGAGGAACACCACAAGTTATCTCTCTGTCATCTGAGTAGGCTTCGTTTACCTGTACTAGTTGTTTGCGACCTGTAAGGTAGGACTTGAACCAGCCAATATTCGCAACTCCTAATGCCAGAAGTTTTTCTAATAAAATATCATGGTCCACTGTGTCAAATGCCTTTTGTAGATCTAACAAGACTAAACCCGTGTTATTACCTCTGTCGCATTCCTGTTTTTTCAAATCGTAAAGGTATATTAAGCTGGTGTCTGTTGAGTAATTCTTTCTAAAACCAGATTGCATACCGTATAGTAGATTACGTTCCCTGAGGTAGGTATCTAGCTGATTGTATACGATACGTTTTAAAACCTTGGAAATAATACCTAGAATTGAAACAGGCCTGTAGTTTCCTGCCTCAGTTTTTGCGTTTTTCTTACAGAGAGGTGTTACCCGAGCTCTTTTCATGTTGCTTGGGATAAGTCCTGAACCAATAGACAAATTTATTATGTGGGTTATTGAGGGAGTAATAATTGCGGCTCCATCCTTAACAAACCTCGCAGGAATGTTGTCTAACCCTGTAGCCTTATTGGCACTTATGCTAGCCAGCAATTTAAACACTTCTTTTTGAGTGGTCTTATGGAGTTTGAAACACTTTGTGGACTTGTCTTTGTAGTACTCCTAAACGTACCCCAGCCCAAACTTCTCAGAACCCGTTGGGAGGGATTTAACTAGTTTTGTGGCTATGGTTGTGAAAAAGGTGTTGAAGTGGTTGGCTATGGTGTTCCTATCAGAATTAAGCTCGCCGTTTATCATGAGTCCTATCCTGTCTACTTTGTTACTAGGCTTTGTGTGAACTTCTAGGGTCTTCAGTGTTTGCCAAAGTTTCCTTGGATCGTGTTTGTTCTGGTGCACCATCTTAGTACAATAATCAGCTTTGGCTTTTTCCTTCCAATATTTCACCTAATTCCTATAGTACCGAAAGCCATTATAGTCATCCTGATTTCCACTTTTCCTAAATCTGGCAATAAATCTGTCTCTATCTCTAATTAAACCCAGTGCTTCGTTAGTCATCCATGGTTCCGTCCTCTGTTTTATTCGTATCTCTTTGAGAGGCGCTACTCTGTCTATAATAGTAAGAAATGTGAACTTAAAATTAGACCAAGCCTTGTAAACATCGGTACAATTTAGAACTGGCGACCAGTCTGTCCTACCCAATTCATCTACAAAATGTTCTCGTGAGTAATGCTTCATGGAGCGAAGCTTCACTATGTTGTGCTTGTTGAAGATCGTCTTCCTAGCTTTCCTAGTACAATATATGAGCTTGTGGTCACTAAGACCATAATCACATGCACCGGCCTGTGTTATCTTGTTACGATCGGAGACCAGGATAAGATCAATGATGGACCTGGATGTGCCTGTTATTCTAGTAGGCTCGTCAATCAGTTGTGTCAGGCCATGAGATATTAGCAAGTCTCTCAATGCCTTAATAAGGTTGTTATTTGTACTTGCCAGATTCGTATTAAAATCACCTAGGATAATAATTTCTTGGTCATGCATATTGACCCGATTGAAACAGGTAGATTCTAATGCGCTATAGAAGGACATCTGTTTCGGTGGTCTGTAACAGACCCCGCATAAGATGGGATGCGATTTAGGTAACAATATATCTACCCACACAGCTTCGAGCCCCTCGTTACTCATAAGGTCTGTACGTGGCTTGAATGCTAAGTTATTACAAATGAGGGTACATACCCCTCCTCCGGTCCTCTTTCTATCATTACACACAACACTACAACCCGGAATCGCAATTTCCGAGTCGGAGATGGTACTGTCCAAGGTCTAAGTAAACAGGTCTAACCGCTGTATCAGTTCTGCGCAGCTTCTGACGTAGTTTGGATGCGTCCATTTTCTCTTTGTGATACACTGAAGAAAACTGTGAAACGCCAAGGAAGACAGGAACTATAATATTTTATATATATATATATATTATATATCATATATTATATATTCATATATATAGACAGGAACTATAATATTTTATATATATTTATATATATATTTTATATAATATTTGTCAGAATATAACTAATTGATTGGAGCGGTGCGAGCGAAGGCGACGTCATTTTTGTACGACGGACCAACTTCAACTGACAGCTATAGGACCCGCTAACCCCACTTTGAACAGCCAGGTGACGTTCACGGGCTCGCTGCGCCAACTCCCTCGAAATTCGGTCGGAAGTGGTTAGACCTTATATTCTTAGATCTTGGTACTGTCTGGCCAAGTTTCAGTGACACCGATGACTGCTGCCCTGGTCCACCGCGCAACTAGCCGCAACTCGTTTATCTTAGGTAGAAGGCCTCTGTTCAAGTGCACGAAATGGAAGCCCCGCTTGTTGAAGCAGTTGAAGTCATTCCCGGGTGTTGACTGGGGCGAGGCACAGCGATCGGGGTTAACAGGTGATCGTTAATTTAGCGTTCATAGTTCATGTAGTTCATCATTTTGTGTTTTGTAGCGACTATTTATGATTATATTTTTCTTTAAGACAAAATAATTGACTTTAAGACTGTTGATAATTGTATGATATCCTATTCATATATGTTGAATGATTGCATAGTTTTGACATCTACGGTGCTCGTCCATACTTGAGAATTTTGTCTAGTACACTTCAATACAGGTAACGTAGAAAGAGGCAAAGCATGAGTAAGTAAGATATAAAGTAACGTGAATTTGGGGATTCAAAATGGATCTTTGTGTCGACAGAATGGAAGTTGGTTTTAGTAATATCAATGATATTGAAAATTCATAGGTGACTGTTTTGCACGGAATACATGACAACAGGAGAGTGTGCACTTACAGTGTACTAATTATTGTTGCGACTAATACTAACTACTGTAACTAAGTTGTCAGTATATTTTAAATATATAATTGTATACTGGAATTGATAGTACCATCCGGAAATTCACAATTCGGATAGTATAAAAGTAATTAAGTAAAATCTCTGGTTAACAGTTAAGACGTAAGTAAACGGGAATATGCATCCAATAACTCTGTGTAACTAATCGGTAATTGTTGTTTAATTAATCTGTGTAATTGATCGGGAATTATTGTGTAATAACTGTGTAGCAATTTTGGTGTAACTAATCGGGAATTACAATGGGAACCTATTTAAGGTTACAACTAATCCGTGGCCTGAGCTTTTTTCGAACTCATGAGTCCCTTGGAACACTTGTGCACATTGGCGTCGAAACAGTCAATACCCTGAGCTCAGGACGAAGAACCACCTCTTTTGGAATCCTTCGACCAAGAGACCACGTCTTCAGTTCTGAAGGCCTTTTAGTTGAGGTTTTCTGACTTCTAAAAGCAACTTATTTTAGATAATTCTACGCAGGTTAATACAGAGGTGACCGGTAAGTTCTCTAAAGCATTACTGAAATATCGAACAGTAATATTCACAGCAGTTATGTTACTCTATGCACTTTCTGCAATCATTGAAGAACGAAAAAAAAAAATGACCTGTCTTAACACGCTTACTAGTATGGGCCAGTAAAGACAGGAGCATTATGGGTAAGGTGGAGGGAGGTAAACTGTAGAAAAAAAGTTGGAAATGGAAGTTGAAGTTATTATAGGTTTGGAGCAGACCCGCTTGCTTGGTTATTTTCTTTTGACGTATTCAGGTGTTGACATCGTAACCTTTTCCACGTGGATCTGCATATCTTTATAGCCCAGCCTAAAAAAAAAAAAAAAAAAAAAAACTACTACAATGATAATATGCAAATAAGACATAAAAGGACTCAGAGCCTAAGTCAACCATAGATAAGATCCGATTAAACAGTCGCACATATTTGTATTTTGTTCACGGTCTTCTTTCGACCGGCCACAGCTGATACTCCAACATGGGGATAGAAGACAGGATCTCGTCAACGTATTCTACGTATCATAATGTGTGCCTCTCCAAATGTTTATAAAGGTTTCACCTATAAATTATTGTTACTGTCTTTCCCTGCCCATACTAGTAAGCGTATGTATTAATGTGGTGATTGGTTTGACGACGGCATCATCGCCACTAGACAGTGATACTAGTCGATACTAGATTTCGCCATCACTTCACGCGCTGGGCAACTTATCAAGCCATAACTATTTGTGTCTCGTGAGGTCGCCCTTTCTGTTATGGATTTGTGACCTCTGACCCCCGAATGAACCGAGCCATGTGTCCTCATTCGCCATTTCTACCATACAGAGAGATTCTTAGCCAATCATAATTCGTTGTAGGAGGCGCTTATATTTATTCAAAGCTTTCTTCCTAGCCAGCATCAAATGTAAAGTTCAGTCTGCTCGGACACCCAAAAGTATTCAGTTAAAGCTGCCAGAGCTCTAAACTATTACCAGTCTAGCCTAAAGCTAAGTACAAGTGATTCGTTCAACGATTAGCGGTCACAGTTGGAACTGCAACCAGGATATTCATACAAGGTCGGTGTCTATTCATTAAGTCCAGCCTCCCACACACGCACACATCACTTTCAAGTAATAATATCACAATGATAAAAGTCACATACTTGAGAAACATTAGTCTCATTCACCACCAAATGTGAAGTGAAAATTATATGTATAGAGTTTGTTCGTGTTCCTTGTGATCTAAACTATTTTGGCCAGCTACCACCTATCTATTTATATGTTTATATGTACTCGTAAACAAGGAGCGCGACATTAAGAAAGATCAATTTTTTTTCTATGCTTGCAAAGTTAGCATAGAATAATATAACTGTTATGAAAATTATTGTTCAATATTTCAGTAATGCTTTAGAGAACTTATTGGCCACCTCTGTTTTAACCTGCGTTGAATTCTCTAAAATTAGTTGCTTTTAGAAGTCAGAAAATCTTAACTTGAAGGCCTTCAGAACTGAAGACGTGGTCCCTTGGTCGAAGGTTTCTAAAAAAGAGGTCCTTCTTCGTCCTGAGCTCAGGGTAATTGACTGATCGGACGTTATTGTGCACAATGTTCCAAAGGATTCATGAGTTCGAAATAGCTTAGAAGGCCGCGGTTTAATTGAAATCTTAAGTAATATGTTAATAGTATTCCCGATATTAACTACCATTGTTATATGGAAATACCCGAGTAGAGGCGAGAGTCGCCCAGGCATTACCTAAAAGAAGTTGCGTAATGTGTACGATAATGTTTCGGGAGATATTTCCGAAACCCCAAAACAATATTATTTCTTAAATCTTATAGACACACTAAATTACCGTAATTCCCAATATATATAAACACACTGTATTTACACACTCTCCTGTTGCCATGTATTCCGTGCAAAACAGTCACCTATGCATTTTCAATATGACCAATATCACTAAAATCAACTTCCAAAAGCTCCCTTTCTGTCGACACAAAGATCCATTTTGAGTCCCCAAATTCACATTACTTTATATCTTACTCACTCATGCTTTGCCTCTTTCTACGTTACCTGTAGTGAAGTGTACATGACAAAATTCTTAAGTATGGACGAGCACCGTTGATGTTAAAACTATGCAATCAATCAACATATATGGATATGATATCACACAATTATCAACAGTCTTAAAGACAATCATTTTGTCTTTAAGAAAAATATAATTGTAAATAGTCGCTACAAAACACAAAATTATGAACTACATAAACTATGAGCGCTAAATTAACGATCACCATTTCAATGGCTAAAGAGAACGGAACTTAGGGAGGGAGTGGCAACAAAAATCGGCTCCCTTCCATTATATCAGTCCACAATAGATATCGTTTCGTTCAAGTAAGAAATAATTGAAAGCATTTTCCTTCCCATGATGATGATGATGATGATCAGCGAATACCACCAGTGTGTGTTGGAAGAGGTCAGCAATAAGAATTATGCAAGCGAACCATTGACAGGGCCTACGAGCTAGTATTTGTCGTAAACTGGCGATAATTGTTTACGTTATTGAGGGGTGGTAATAATTATTAAATGTGGAAAGGAGTGGCAGTGACACACCTTGTATTTTCATTAGTAGTTAACCTAGCTAGCCTTAATATTATTGTATTTATTCGTTATTACTATACTCTGTTAACTTGTTTGGTTCATTTGCAGTTTGTTTATTAGGTTGATCCGATGCAATGCATGAAGTGTGTATTTTGTGGTGATACTGTGCTAACTGGCCACAAGGCATGTAAATGTGATCTTTCCTATCTCTTATACACCGCCTTACTTGCTCAAGGGTTCTTGTAGTATTTGTGTAGAATAAAACCTACTCTACGGATTTTGTGTTATTAGTTCAATAAAATACCGAGTGGATGCACAATACATAATTCAGGTTTTTATATACTACTTATATTACTTGCATTATAATATGTAGTACACTAAAAATAAAAATAAAAATTCTTAAAGACGGTAACCTACCAATTCATGTGGCCTCGCCCCACATCTTTTACAACTCTTACTTCCTACCATTTCATTCTTCCCTTCCAATAAGGCCCCAAATCCAGTGTGGCCACTGCTTGGCTTTTTTCCCAATATCCTGGCATTTATGCCATCATCTTGGAATCTTGGAAATAAACTGTGAAAAATGATCAAATCTTGGATTTTTTCGCCAAATTGTAGACAATTGCTTACAATATTAATTTATAATAGAATATTCACTTTGCCACTTAATAAAGTATGAGGTACACTATGTTAACAACAGAGGACAAATTAAGTTTTAAATTTTAATTCATGAGATTATTGAAAAGTTAAAGCTGGAAATCACGACTTGCCAACTAAGTTGTCTTCTATAAGTTGACGCGTCCATTACACGTTCAATACGTTTGAGATGTTTCTCTCCTAGTCCGCAAATCCTCTCTAGCTCATAAGTCGTGCGTGTGTGGTATGTGAGACCTGTGGATAGTTATTCAACCCTACTTGATTTAATTAGGAATCATTATGAGTGACTCTGATGTTACCCCACCAAAGAGAAAAGCGAAATTGACGTGGTATCAGCAGGCATTTAGAAAGGAATGGATGGAGGATGATGAACTGAAAGATCGGGTACAACCAGATCCTGCTGACAAATATACTGTCTTGTGTACTGTATGTAGCAGCAAACTCAAGAATTGCAATAAGTCGTCTCTGATGGCACACAAAGTTTCCATGAAGCATGGAAAGTGAACCTCTTCAGGAAAAGGAAGAGCTTTTTCGATATGACTGCAAGCAGTTTCTAATAGAATTGTGCATGCAGATGAAAAAGAGATTTCCTTTTGAAGAAAATAGCCTCATTGCTATGTTAAAGGTAGTGGAACCAGGTGAAGCTCTTTCTACAGAGGGACTTGAAATCTCTTGGAAAACTTGCAGTACATTTTCCAACATTGATAAAGGAGGATGAGCTAGATTTGCTGCAAGAGCAATGGCGAGATCTTCTATATGCAAGAGACACACTTAAAGGCATAAGTTAAGTCAGTCTGCAACTGTTTTCTGGAATGATTTACTTTCAGTGAAAGATGGGAATAATAAAGAAAAGTTTAATCTTCTTGCAACATTTATGTGCAACTTATTAGCTCTGCCACACTCATCTGCATGTATTGAAAGATTTTTTTCCCAAATAAACCAAGTTAAAACTAAGCAAAGCAACAGACTACACACAAATACAGTTGCAAACCGTCTATAGGCCAAGCAAGCCATCACAAGACAAGAAGTGACTTGCCAAAAGTGGGAACCATCTATTTCATTAATCACAGATGCAAAGTTGGGTCACTGTCACATGAGGTATAAAGAGAGGGAAGAGTCCAGGAAGAAGAGTAACAGAGCAACTGTATATCATAGTGAAGCCAATGATGTTGATGATGAGGAATTAGAGGAGGACCCTATGCCAGTATCCTTCTTCCTGCAATAATACCATTGTCTGTAAAGTATTTGGTGAGTAGAACTTCCTCTTCTAGCTAAATTTCCTATTTTAAATAAGCCACAATCCATTTCAAGAGCCATGTCACCTTGTTTTTCGCAAGTATCAGTCTAAAAGATAATCCTTGGATTTTCTTGGATTTTTTCGTGGGGTCATCTTGGCATTTTTACATATTGTGAGTGGCAACACTGCCCAAATCCCCTCTCCCTCCCTTTTCCCCAACTTAACTATCCCACCCTCTAACTAAATAAAGAAATCGTCACTGTGACATTTATACTCCTGTTAACGTCAACTGATGATGGCTCCAGTCAGTTACGAACGTTATTATGAGACATGCAGTTTATTTTGCAGTGTTAAATCATACATTTTTATAACAATTATTCTTGAGAAAATCTGATGAATATTCACAATTATGTGGATGTCATAAGGATTCATACATTTTGGTAAAGGAGCTGACATGTTTGGAACAAATCAGCTCTTACTTTTTACTTTTTTTTTTTTTTTTTTTTTTTTTTTGCTAAAATGCATGGATGAAGACAAAAATACAGACTATTAGCAATACATTAATCTGATTCTATATTATTTGTAGATAAAATTAAGTTACATTTGTATGTCCATTTAGTTTTATATACATGTGGGCGTTATCGTGATAAATTGTCCCGATAATTTATCGCGATTACCATATTTTCTTATCGGTTATCTGATATTTTTTCCGCGTTATCAATTTATCGGCATCGCCAATACTTTGGGTTCCAAACGAAATTACGTCCCTATTCTAAAAATTATTCTATTTTTATTGTTAGTAGTACTGTGGCTGTGATAATTTAATGATTTAACTTAAAACAATACTTTTCATTAGTGAAGAGACAGGATAAACTTTGAATTGGAATTTCTTTAAGATTTTCTAAGACTTTTCTAATTTACTAAGTTCTCCAAGTAAAAGATAAAACTAAAGCTTTCGATTTCCCTATTTTTTTTCTTTATTTTTTTTTTATCAACATCGTTACCTCTAGTATCGGAATTTTGGCTTTATCGATTATCACCTTATGGGGCGATACATTTATCGCCAGTTATCGATTATCCCCTGGGCATGATGAGTAAGGTGGAGGGAGGGAGGTAAAGTGTAGGAAAATGTTGGAAATGGAAGTTGAAGTTATTATAGGCTTGGAGCAGACCCGCTTGCTTGGTTGTTTTGTTTTGACGTACTGAGGTGGTGACATCGTAACCTTCTCCACGTAGATCTCCATATCTTTATAGCCCAGCCTAAAATAAATCAATAAAAAGCACTCTACACTGATAATATACAAATAAGACATGAAAGGACTCAGAGCCTAAGTCAGCCATGAATAAGATCCGGTTAAGTTCTGTCACACACATTTGCACTATGTTCACGGTCTTCTCTCGACCGGCCACAGCTGATACTCCAACATGGGGCGTCAAGCAGGGTTGCCAGATGAAAATTTAACTCTAGGGCAAAAAGCATTGAAAAAAAAAAAATAGTGCCAAACCATTCCAAAAAACGCCCCCAAAAAAATGCCAACACAAACTTTAATATTATCCATACCTCATAGAAAAAGTTCCCGATTAAGATCATCCACATCCTTTTCCCTCTCAGGAGTAGAAAAGTTTCCATAATCCCTCTCAGATGTGAAGTTTGTTTAGCATTTCTTGAGATGCTTGGAAGTGTGTGCAGCATTTGCCACTGGGCAATAACTTTGCTCTTATTCTCATAATTGCATCAAGAAGATCTAGCTGCATTCTGTTTCCAGCCTTTGTTTTAACAGATGCTACAAGTGAAAGAATTCTTTCAACTACAGCATTACTGACTGGAGTTATTAGACAGCTAAGAGCAAAGGTGGCTAGCTCTTTAAAGGTGGCTAGCTCTTTAAATGACTGATGTTGAAGAACACCTACCCAGAATTGTTCAGTGTCTGAAGGTACTCCATTTGTATTGAAAGGAGCTTCTTCTTTCCAATTTACAAAAGGAAGTTTTCGATATTGTTCTTCAATGATACTTGTGTTTTCTCCTGCTATATGAATGAAAGGCATTTCTGAAAAGGCTGGTCTTGAAAATTGGTTTAGAATGATTGCAGGCCTCAGGTTTGATCAACTTTAGAAGGTATTTTTTGCTGAAGGAAGTCTATGTGTAAACTGATTGAGAGCTTCTTCTAGCATTGACATGCATCTTTCTTTAACATTTTTTACTTCTAAACAAGCCTCAGTGCTGTTGTTTTTCTGCTTTAGATATTTTTCACATTCCACCAAAAATTTAATACCAAAATCAACATGTTCAAGTTCTTTTTATGCCCTTTGCCATCAAATAATCTGCTTTGAAGACTCTTTTCATGTAAACAGATTTGTTTGTAGAGGTCATGAGGGTCAGCTTTTGTTATTTGAAAAACAGAATTCAGTCTCTCAAACTCCTGCACAACTGGTGTAGCAAACTGAAGGTATGTTTTTTTTTTTTTTTTCCATGAACATTTCTTTAAGTTGCCTTACTTTAAACTTTGCACTAACTGTAGCATTGCCAGGGTTTACACAAGAAAAAGATGCCTTAAGTTCTCCCCAGTTCATCAATATGTTAAATAAAACCTTTCCACGAACAAGCCACCGAATAGAAGAAGGCTTTTCGAATGGGAGAGGAGCAGTCTGTGCTGGCTGTGAATCTGGAAACCGTATTCATTATCTGAAACAACTCTTTGTATGCTTCTCGTCGTAACTCACTATTACGAACCCAGTTAGGTACTTCTGTCAACATGTAGCCAACATTTCCAGGTAGCAGGTCCAGTGCATACTGAATGCATAGTGCTAGAGAGTGGCATGTGCACTTGAGCTGTATGCAGGAAGGAGATGCATTTCTAAGCCTAGACCATAAAGAGTTATTGCATCTAACCCTGTTGGATGCACCATCAGATGCAAACCCAATGCACTTTCCAAGATTCTGACCACAAGTTTTAATTTCATCATCAATTGAATTGAATAGATTTTCACCTGTAGCATCAACTATTGGAAATAAGCCTAAGTATCCAGTCACAATTTCCTTTGTCACATCACTGAAGAATCTAAACAAAATACACAGTTGTTTATGTGTGGAAACATCTGTAGACTCATCCACAATCAGGACATATTTCTTGTTTTGAAAATCACTAATTAGTTCAGCTTTTAGAGCAGGAGAAATAATTTTTTTTATCAAAAACGAACATTTTGTTCTATGCTATTTAATGTGCTCTAGCGTACTACCTTGTCCAGATTCAGCAATCATTTCACTATTGTGGTCAACAGCACGTATTGCACTATGGCAAGTTGTACTTACAGCCAACTTCAGCTCTGCAGCTTTGATTTTGTCACCTAAGTTTTCTTCTGATTTGGTACAATTGTGATATTCAGTTACATTTGTCCTTTCTTTTTTCATGCTTTTCAGACTTTTCATGGTTTTGCAAATTACTCAATCTTGAAGAAATGTTACAGTGGCATAATTTGCAGTATGCTGATTCAGTGCCATCACTAGCTTTTTTAAGCCACACAAATGTTTTCTCCCATATGCTGTTATATTTCCTGTCACTATCATAAGAGGTTTTCCATTTCTTCGTTGACATGGCTAGGTTGCTTAAGTATCTATATAAACCACAAAAAAGAATCAGTATCACATAATTTATAAAGTACAACTATACTACTGAAAAGATCATTTCACATGTACAGTTTTCTAATCTAGTGTACAAACACACCACAATATACACTTTCAAGACTGGAGACCAACTAAAAATTAAACTCGAGTCACCAATTTGAAGCATGTACACTGCTTGCAATGCAGAAATACTGATATATTGGTATCTTCACAATAACACATACATTTCTATCACGTTAAAGGCATTGTGCACTCTAAGTATCAACTGTTGCAAAGAAAATAAACACAAGAAAACTAAACTAAAACATCCGTAAACACAACGTCAGTCCCGCTCGGCTTGATGTTAAAACTGGCTGTCAAATGCGTAAAATCATACACTCGAAATTGTTTTTAATGCAATAACACAGAAAATGTGCATGATACATTACAATTTATAATAGATTTTGCAAAAGTTTAACTAAATTCCACTCTAATACAACTACATACAAGCAATAAAGCATGAGCGAGCTTCACGTATGAACGCACAACCAAACACGTGTTACCGCGAACTATCAGGCCTACTGGTCACTGCAATTGTGCTAAATTCAAAGCTTCATCGCAATAACTTTGGTCAACACTGTTGACCAAACAATCAAAAAATGTTAATAGCCAAGTAAATTGGGAAAAGAAGCCAAAACAAAGTAAATATGCATAAAAAGACCAAACGGTAAAAGTATTGTCTATTTCATACAGAAATGTATCTAAAAAAAATACTGCCCCAAGCTAATTCAGAATAAGTCAAGAAAAAAGCCAAAACGCCAAATAATTTTTCCCACGCCAAACTGCTTTAAAAAAAAAGCCAATCTGGCAACTCTGGCGTGAAGACCGATACTCGTCAACGCCTTTTCACGATGCTATAGTCAGCGCAAGGAGAATTGGCCGATAAGGCGTGGCTAGGATATTTCCCGGTGTTGCCACATATGGGCATCCATGGCGAGAACGTGCGTGTGGATGCAATGTTTTCTGAATGCAGTGTGAGGGGGGCGGGGCCAGAGATTAGATGTAGTGGCATCGTCGCTCTCGCATGCACATATGCCATATCTACACTTAAAGAAACGAAACCTTTGTATAGAAAACATTGCTTTGATTTTTATCTCAGTGGTGGTGTGTGACAAAAAATTATAATATAATCATATGAAGCAACATTATAAAATTATAAAATAGAATTATATGATAAAATAAAACTATAAAATAATTATATGTGGCACCACAGGGGAACTCCCAGTGGTCCGCCCTAACGGCCAGATCTCAGTGCATAGGGTATAGCAGGTATCTACTAGTGGTGGGCAGCTACCGGTAAAGTTACCGGTTTTATCGGTAACAGCCTTGACGGTAGCTTACCGGCAATAATTCTGCTACCGTTAAGGTTCCGTTAACCGATAAGCTAGACCAAATACTCGTGGAGCGGTAAGCACGTCTCGGCTTGGTGGTACTGAGTGACGGTAGTGGTGGGCAGCTACCGGTAGTTACGGGTTTTATCGGTAACAACCTTGACGGTAGCTTACCAGCAAAAAATCTGCTACCGTTTAGGCTCCGTTAACCGATAAGCTATCCCATAATACTCAGAGAGCGGTAAGCACGTTTCGGCTTGGTGGTACTGAGTGACAGTACTGACGGCCCTACGTAGGATGAAAATTAACAGGAACGTATTCAACGTGCTAGATCGTCCTGCTCCCTTCTCGGCCCACAGATGCACAGTACGAAATGTACGTATTCGAATATGAAAATTAACAGACGTGCTAGATCGTTTTGTTCGCATCTCGGCCCGCAGAGGTTCAGTGCAAAATGTACGTATTCGATTAGTCAGCCTATGTGATCCAGAAATGAAGAGGTGGTCAAACTACTCGAAAACTTTTCAGTCTGCCTGGTTAAAGGATCCCCTGTTTAAAAAATGGTTAGCGGAAGTGAAAGAGGATGGAAATAAGGCACGTTGTAAAGTTTGTAGAACGGACATGAAAGCTCACAGAACGGGGAGATTGGAGAGACATTGTTTCCACACTTACCAGATCTTCATATTTAACTTTATATTTAATGTTTATTAATATATGCATATTTACATAAATGTACGCAGTTGCTCATGAAAGACACCATCTGCATGTTACAATCTATTTGTACTCTACTTATATTGGAGTTAATCACAAACAAGTTCACAAATACACTTATCAGACTCGCACGAGTGATGACTGACAAGGATATATATATAAGCTATGGGTTGGGACAGGGAATACAGTATACCACAACAGTCTCACGGAAAGCAGAGACAAGAATAAGCGGGCAGAGACGATCAAAGATTCTGGTGGATTAACACTGTGCCCATTGAAGTGGCCTCTACGACGCAAGGTAACGTGTTATTCAAAAATCATATTTTGTTAGTGATACGCATGTAATTATTATTCGCGTAGTCTTAAGTAACTAATATTTGCGAGCCTTACCCTAGATTGGTGGAGGTGGCGCGCGCTGGCGATTCCGGTGGGCATGTATCCAAATGGATACACACAATAAAAAATTAAAATAAAATATATGCGTGTGTTTTTTGTCCACTTAAAGGTACTATAATATAAATATGGGGATCGTAGAGTCCTGCTAATACAAAATTAACGTAATTCCAATTTAAAAAATGACAACTATGAACAATTGAAAAAAAACTTTGACAGAAATTCAAAGGGTTGAGATTGTGTTCCTGAGCCTATAAGAGGAACTTGGTAAAAAAAACATTATGAAAATGACCTACATATGTCAATTCATCTCGCACAAAACCTTTAAAACCTCAGTTGTACAAAAAAAAACTTTGTCCTGACTAAATGAAAAATGGGTGATTTTGGAAATGAATTTTTATGTGTAATGTGTAAAAATGATGCATGCAATTATTTTTCTTTTATGAAATTGTGTTTCTATGTGAAAAATATATTCTTTGTATGAAATTGCACTTACATAGAGACGGAAGTGGAGTGTGAGAGGGGGAGGGGGGGATTGGTGCGTAGGCCTATGCACTGAGGGAGAGGAGGTAATGCTGTGACCTTACACGCACCCCCTCCCTACTCCCCGCCCACGAGAGTTGGAGTAACGACTCGGAGCGCAGGATTTTTATAGTGACGACGTTACAAAACTTGTGACTACACACCATAGTAGGATGAAATTTGTTTAGATTTAAGTCATAAAGGCGACTCGAACTTGGGACGTCACTACTACTTTACGAGTCTTTTACCGGTAATTCCGGTAACGGCATTGTTGTTTACCGGTAATTCCGGTATTGAAATTAGCGGTATTTGCCCAGCACTAGTATCTACCAACATAACTATAAAGTAATGTCGTAACACATTCGTAAAGATTCAACAAAAACCCACTGTGTTGGATAAGAAGAAATGAAAAAAAATTGAATTCCATATATTTCGATCACGGACTGTGATCCTCTTCAGTGGAATACAGAAAGGTAGAGCAAAAGGCATGTCTTATATACAATAAAAATAAGGGACAAGGGTAGGACTCAGGTAGCGTCTAGTACTTTGCGGGGCAGGTCACCCGCCTTCACCAACGATGGTAACAATTTGTTGACTGCCCAGGTGGTAATGCAGTCAGGTGACCACTGTCCATATGATATATTAAAAGATTCAAACTGCCGATACGCCTTCTTGAGTCCATCTAGTCGACAGAGTGAGCGGAGAGATGAAGAAGTATCCATCGTGGGTGTAATTAACTTTTTTTTTTTTCATTTCTTCTTCTACACGGTAGGTTTCTGTTGAATCTACCAACATGTTTCATCAGTGAGTATTTATTCCTGTCTAATTCGGCCCTTACTAGAAGGCGTGAGTGGCAAGACAGGTCAGATAATTGTTCAAGATGGATAATTGATCTTTGTTGCTCTTCCTACCAAATTGGTTGACATAGAATAATTTAACTGTATGTGCACACTCTCCTGTTGTGATGCATTCCGTGCAAAACAGTCACCTATGCATTTTCAATATCATTAATATCACTAAAACCAACCTCCAAGTGCTCCCTTTCTGTCGACACAGAGATCCATTTTGAATCCCTAAATTCACATTACTTTATATCTTACTCACTCATGCTTTGCTTCTTTTTACATTACCTGTAGTGAAGTGCACAAGACAAAATTCTTAAGTATGGACGAGCACCGTCGATATTAAAACTATGCAATCATTCAACATATATGGATATGATATCATACAATTATCAACAGTCTTAAAGACAATCATTTTGTCTTTAAGAAAAATATAATTGTAAATAGTCGCTACAAAACACAAAATTATGAACTACATAAACTATGAGCGCTGAATTAACGATCACCATTTCAAGGACTAAAGAGAATGGGACTTAGGGAGGGGGTGGCAACAAAAAATCGGCTCCCTTCCATTATATCAGTCCACAATAGATATCGTTTCGTTCAAGTAAGAAATAATTGAAAGCATTTTCCTTCCCATGATGATGATGATGATGATGATCCACGCCTACCACCAGTGTGTGTTGGAAGAGGTCAGCAATAAGAATTATGGAAGTGAACCATCGATAGGGCCTACGAGCTTGTATTTGTCGTAAACTGGCGATAATTGGTTACGTTATTGAGGGGTGGTACATCTATACATTGGGGTCCTAACGGGCTGGGGATCACTAACATTAATATGCCCTTGAACTCCCTGGAATTTCCCTAACTCATTACTTTCTACTATGAAAATCTGGTGATTCTCCATTACCAGGTTCTTTAATTGGGCTTGCTGTCCATTATCTAGATGTGACCAATCTTGTTGTGCAATTAAACTTTCTAATTTCTCCTCTCTAGTGCTTCCTCGTCCTGGTGCAACACGCATGCTTTCAGGGATAAGATCATTCTTAATCTCAATCTTTCAACACGTGGGAGCTACTGAACTGATGCCCCTTTCATCAATCTTATTATAAGTACTTATCAATGTTCCTATCTTCAACTTAACTATACCCTTTGTACTGTTTATTAGAGGTATGGGGACTTCTTGATCCTTATTGACTTTAAGGCATAAAGCTTTCATAGCACCACTATGTTTCAATCCTGACTCAAATTCAAGCACAGTATCTATATCTTCATTAATTTTAATGGCATATATTCTTGCAGAGGAAGGAGGTAGGATAATTTTTCTCTTTAACCTAATCTCATTTACATCAGGGTTTGATGGTTGAACTATCTTGAGACTCCTAATTCTCCTTGTGGAAGATCTCCGTTCAAGAAGCCGCACACTGTAGTAATACTATCCCAAACATACCCTTCTTATGATCCCATGTTATACGGGCACTTCCAAGTAAATCTGCACCCAAAAGGACTTCTGTATCTAAAAGAGGGTCTTGCACAATTATAAAATAAGTGAGTAACTACTCTGTGGCCAATACTAACACCCAAATAAACAGATACTAATATCGGTACAACTGTGTCTGTGACTCCCGTTAACCTGGGTAAATTTCTCATCTTCGCAGGCTTCAAACCTAAACTGTCCACAAAGGATTTCTTAGCTATACTGACACAACTACCTGTATCAACTAAAGTTGCAACCTTATTATCATTAACCATCAAACTTATACTTGGAGATCTTGCTCGACCTTCTAGTCATTGTGTGTTATTCCCATTCAATTGTCCTGGGCATCCTACATGACCTCTTCCACTATTTGGTTTATGGCAATCAAAGCATACTCCCTTAGGTGGATTACAAGGACAATCAGACAGGTTATGGTTAGTCACTCTGCAAAAGGCACAGTAAGTATTACTACTCTTTTGCTTCCTCATGGAAACTTTCTCAAACCTTTTGCTTAATTCCTACAATTTCTTTGTCAGTTTGTCTATTTCATTATTTGGAATTCCCACTTGAGGAGTACCTGTCACTGGGGTTGGTGACTGGGAATTCCCAGCACCTGAAATGGGCATGACTCTGTTACTATTACCAGTGTTCATTCCTTGAGCTCGATAGTATTCCTCTTCAGCATATGCCATAAAAGTTTGCAAAGGAATATGATCTGCTAAGAAATCAACTAATTTAGCTTGAGCGTATGAATTCAATCCCTTATATATCTGTCTTAAGGAACTTATCTGATGTTGGGATTGGATCATTGGGAAACTTCAGTGTTAAAGCTGAAATTTTACACTGTAATTTATTAATAAAGGAGCTAGGAGGTTCATCAAAATAATAGGTCATGGTAGTTATCTCTTGCCATGCCTGCAACAGTGTAGCCGAACCCATAAACTGCCGTTTCATTATCCTCTTAATCTCATCCCAAGCTAGATTATTACCCTTCATGGCTAGCTCCGCTGTTAAGAATGTGGCTATATCCTGTTCAGTCCTGGCTAATGCCACTTCTATTCTCTTCTCATCTGATTTAGTGCATGACTCTACCTGCCTATAGAAAGTATTCAACCTATTATCGGCGCTAACACCCTTTAGCTCACTAAGTTTGAGGAGACTTACATCTTTTGGCTTGAGTATAGGTATTTCCTGAGGGATTGGCATTGGGGTAATGTTTGAATAAAGGAATGGATTGGTGTTATTAAGAGGATAATTAGGTGATCCACTAAAAGGATTGGCTGTGACAGTCTGATTCCCTTGCTGCAGATTGAAAGAGTTTGTCTGATTAACAGGAGGTTGCGGAGGAGGATAGGCTGGGGGTGGATTAGGGACGGGTGTGGGGAGTTGTGTAGGAGGGGGTGTGGTGACTGTAAGGTTATGTGATGCTGTCCAGGCTCTTATAGGTGTTAGGGGTACTGTACTGATGAATGCAGATGCACCTAGTGGTGTGCTTTGTGTATTACTACGCGGTGGTACTGGGGGTCTGGATTGTGGTGTCCCTGCTACGGTATTGAGGTGTCCACCTGCGGAGGGGTTGTATGGATTGTGGGGTGCATGTGGTGTTGGTGTTACTTTTGGTTGTGTGTTATTCTGTATTTGTATTAAGTGTTGCATTGTCCCCTGTAGATAAGACATCTCCCTGTCCATATGGTTAATCTGTTGTTTTAAATTCCTTACTTGTGAACAAACTCCCTGATGGGACTGTGCAAGATTTTGTGTTTCTGTTACTGCTTGTTGGACTTCATTTTCCAATTGAATTAATTCCGTAAAAGAGTCATCCAAACCATGAGCCATCATTTCCTCAAGTGTGCTTTAACCACTTACACCAATAAATTCCTAAAAAGGTGAACATATAACATCAGACATACCTGTTCAATAACAATACTTGAGAGGAATACAAAGTATAAATCATGACAAAGGTCAAGCTCAAGAAAAAACTATTTGTGAAATTTCTACTACTACACTATGTGACCTTATTTACTATAATTAGGTCTCGTGGGTAAGTTGGAATCAATAACATAAAGCTAAGGAATCCGAACAGCTGCCACCATTCTGTCGTGGCAAACCGCTACAGAATAATATATATATATATATATATATATATATATATATATATATATATATATATATATATATATATATATATATATATATTTATATATACTTATCTATATACATATATAGATAAACAATACTTCAGATGTTAGAGACTGCCACACACTTTCTGGGGTAAGCGATAATTTTTCCGCTACTCCTTGTGCCAATGACACAAACCGAAGGATGAGGAGTTGTACTGGACTGCAGGTTAGTCGTCTGGTAGAACATGGGACCTGTGGGTATGTGGGTCCTAGTCTGCTTTCCATTTTTGGTTGAAAGGAAACTCGACCGTCATTGGTTCGTTTATTCTTCTAACCTCATCCAAAAGTTTCCCAAACCGGGGAAGGGAGGGAATTGAGGACTTACGTCCCATTCGGTCTTCCAGACCGGTTCACTGGTTTCCAAGACCAGTTCCGATACTAGTTCTGGTTTCCCAGACTGGTTCCCTGTAAGATTACAATTTCCTCAGAAAAAATACCACATCAATAGGAAAATGGAGTAGGGTATCTGAAAGATTCGTGAGGCAGAATAAATCCTTACAAGACTATAGAGAGGTAACATGAGGTTAATATGCCTCTTCCTGTAATATGACATAGGATAGGCCTCTTCAGAAATCTTTAAATTACCCTACTTAAGGTTTACAATTAATTTTAGGTTAGGCTTTGGTAGGTCAGGTGAGGCGTAGACTAACCCCCTATACAGCAGCCATTTCGTGACATCCTAATGCCTCAAAATTGATTATAAATGATAATTGCATTTGGCACATATTATTTTACATAAAAAGTATATCCTTGTTATGAGAACGTAAAGGGTTATCCAAACACGTATCAACATCACAAGGCATGGTTATTGCCACCATCCGTGTAACTTGCAGTCCCCTGTTACTTCTCATTTCCTTTCTCTATATCGGACATGGGACCTTTTAAAATGTTAATAAATGGTTCTGACTTTAACTCTTACCTTTTTAAAAGGGACAATTTGAAGAAAACCTCAATAGTTTGGTTAGGTCGCCTGGCAATGTTTTCGTGGCGTCTCTCTCTCAGACCACGTGAGTGTGAGCCATACATTGAAAACGTCTTTGATCCCTTCTTTCCGATAGTGAGTAGGAATATAAATTTGACATAGTAATATTTTTACATGTGTTTGTTGACGAATACAGTCCTTTTTATGGATTTCATTATAATTGATTTTACTTATTACAATAGCAATTTAAAGATATTAGAGCTGGATGATTAATCAATTTCGAAGTACATCCAAAATATTAGGAGGATAGCTTTTCACTCTGACATATATACTTTCAGTTTGCTACACCAGTTGTGCAGGAGTTTGAGAGATTGAATTCTGTTTTTCAAAAAACAAAAGCTGTCCCTTATGACCTCTACAAACAAATCTTTTTCATGAATAGAGTCTTCAAAGCAGATTATTTGATGGCAAAGGGTATAAAAAGAACTTGAACAGTTTGATTTTGGTATTAAATTTTTGGTGGAATGTGAAAAATATCTAAAGCCACAAAACTGATTCCAAATATCAAAAATAAATCATATGAAAATCGACTAAAACACATGAATCTGTTTTCCCTAAACAAGCGTAGACTCAGAGGTGACTTGATACAGGTCTTTAAGATTTTAAAGGGAATTGACAACATCAAAAGTGACAAAATTTTCACATTGAATGAGAATCAGACAAGAAACAATGGTCTCAAACTGTCCGGAAATAGATTCAATTTGGAAGTGGGTAGAAACAACTTTGCCAACCGTGTAGTTAATGAATGGAATAAACTTCCTGCACAGGTAGTGCAATGTAGTTCAGTTCGAAGCTTTAAGAATCATTTAGATAAATACCTAAGTAAGATGCTGTAATGATTATAATTTATCTTATATTATTTGTTTTTGTTTTGTTATCTTTTGTCTGTCTGATTTTCATTTATTATTAGTTATATGTCAATATATTATTATTTACTATTTACCTGTTTGTTTATTATTTAACTATACCTATGCATTTATTTATGTCTTTTATTTGTTATTTACATTATCAGTTTTTATTTATCATTTGATTATTAATATGATTTTTTTTCGCATCCGACCTAGATATGGATCAAAAGGTCACCTGTCGGTATGCTCCGCCTTTGTAATCCTTTGTATTGTTTTAAGTAAAATCACTAAATTTGCATAGCCACAGTACTACTAACAATAAAAATAGAATCATTTTTAGAGTAGGGACGTAACTTCGTTTGAAACCCAAAGTATTGGCGATACCGATGAATTGATATCACGGAAACAATATCAGATAACCGATAAGAAGATATGGTTATCGCGATAAATTATCGGGACAATTTATCACGATAACGCCCACATGTATATAAAACTAAATGGACATACAAATGTAACTTAATTTTACCGACAAATAATATAGAATCAGATGAAGGTGTTGCTAATAGTCTGTATTTTTGTCTTCAACCATGCATTTTAGAAAAAAAGAAGAAGTAAAAAGTAAGAGCTAATTTGTTCCAAACATGTCAGTTCCTTTACCAAAATGTATGAACCCTTATGACATCCACATAATTGTGAATATTCATAAGATTTTCTCAACAATAATTGTTATAAAAATGTATGATTTAACACTGCAAAATAGACTGCATGTCTTATGATAACGTTCGTAACTGACTGGAGCCATCATTAGTTGACGTTAACAGGAGTATAAATGTCACAGTGACGATTTCTTGAGTTAGTTAGAGGGCGGGATAGAAAAGTTGGGGGAAAGGGAGGGAGGGAGGGGGGATTTAGGGCCTTAGTGGAAGGGAAGAATGAAATGGAAGGAAGTAAGAGTTATGATAGATGCTCGGTTAGTTTATACTCTTTACAACTTTTTTTTTTTAATGGATTACATATTATAATGCAAGTAATTTAAGTAGTATATAAAAAACTGTATTATGTATTGTGCATCCACTCGGTACTTTATTGAACTAATAACACAAAATCCGTAGAGTAGGTTTTATTCCTCACAAATACTACAAGAACCCTTGAGCAAGTAAGGCGGTGTATAAGAGATAGGAAATGTCACATTTCCATGCATTGTGATCAGTTAGCAAAGTATAACTACAAAATACACACTTCATGCATTGCATCAATCAACAAATAAACTGCAAATGAACCAAACAAGTAAACAGAGTATAGTAATAACGAATAAATACAATAATATCAAGGCTAGCTAGGTTAACTACTAATGAAAATACAAGTTATGTCACTGCCACTCCTTTTCACATTTAATAATAATCACCACCCGTCAATAACGTGACCAATTATCGCCAGTTTACGACAAATACAAGCTGGTAGGCCCTTGTCGATGGTTCACTTCCATAATTCTTATTGCTGACCTCTTCCAACACACACTGGTGGTAGGCGCGGATCATCATCATCATCATTATTTCTTACTTGACCAGTCCCGGCTACAGGTTACACAGAATAAGATAATTAGATTCATACTAAATTTACCTCAGCGTAGTCATATTGGTATTGAAGAATTTGGCAAGGTAGGAGTGTTACCTGTAAAGTATCGTGTCCAGCAGCTGAAACTAAACCAGGTTTACAATGTCGTTCATAATTCTGCTCCCTCATATGTGAGCTGTAATTTTACATTATCGACTGAGAACCGAACCCGGAACAGTCAAGAGTCTCTTATTGTACCTCATGCAGGTCCCTTCATAAAAAAAAAAAAAAGATCACTTCACAGGTGCTCAACTATGGAACTCACTACTTGTGTCCATTAAGAAGTCAAATAACAAGGTTACCTTCAAGAAAAAAAAAAGTCAAGGGTTACTATATGTCTCAGCTATGGACAGAGAACAGCCTTGATTTTGTGTACTACTAGCTTAGTGAGGGATACCTGATTCCATGAGTAATACCATCCATATCTTCGTTCACTCATAATTGTTCTGACCTCCCCCCCCTTTTTTTGTTCTTCGGAAGTTTAGTTCAGTATAACAATGACTGATGTTTACAAATTGGTTTCCACCTTTGTTTTGCTAGTCATAATATGGTATATGTCTCAGTTAGGGTCCGAGAACAGTTATGATCTGACCTTTTTCCTCATTCTCCTTGTTGTTTCACGCATTCGAGCACTGGTCCCCTGTACCCTACCTCTGCTGCTTCAGGTTATAATGTACTACTCCCTGGTGCTCCTACTAATTGCCCACTCTGTCCTGAGATTCAGGTTAAATGTTAGATTTAATTAATAGGTGACCCTAGCTGCAGTGTAGGATTCACTATAACTACATGTTGTTACAGATGTAGAATATTATATTATATCATTGATGGTCCTACTCTGATATAGTACTCATTGATGGTCCTACTCTGATATAGTACTCATTGATGGTCCTACTCTGATATAGTACTCACTCATACATGTTGATACAGCTGTAGAAAAATGCAGTATATTATTAATGGTACTACTCCGGTATAGTACTCACTCATACTGTTTTGTTACAGTTTAACATTATTTTGTTCTTCCTTTGCTTAACGCAATGTTCCTTTGGATGGTGCTCAAATTTTTGGACTCAATGTTCCTATTTGTACAAACATTTTAGTAATATTAGCAAAACTATAACAATGTTTATGTGTCATATGTATACTGACTGGTATCACTCATGAATGTCTCTGGTCCCCTTAATCCCTGTGGTAAGTGCCAAACACGCAGTATCTTGGTAGGAGTTTATTGCGGAGGTCTACACACAAGTAATACAGGAAGTGATCTGTCACAAGCGAATGCTTGGGGGCCTAGCTTGGGCATTAAGACGCGCCCGTGGCCTACTTTCTGTTACATTGTTGCTAGGCGGGAAAAAGATTGGGCAAAACAATACATACTAACTTATCTAGGTATATACATAGAAATATACAGCAACAAGAGAACAATTACATATAATGATGAATATGCATGCAAAATGGTTAAGGGTAACATATAATGTAATGACTACATAGGCTTACTTATACAATACATTTACAATAGATATATGTTGATATTAAGTACTCATGTATAATAAAGAAGTATGACATATACAATAAAGGAGATACATATACAATAAATATATACAATAATTAAGTAAGGAAGGGCTTGGCTACACCCCCTACGTATGTTGTCCGTGTGACTTAGCGTAGAATAACAATCTGATGAGGACCACCATGAAAATAAGCGTATATGCTTTTTGTGTTATCCTCGGCAATTTGCATTTATTCGAACTATGTGTTCTTGTCACTATTTACACTTCATGTACATTGATTCATTGCCAAATAAAGTCTATCTATCTATCGCCAGTTTACGACAAATACAAGCTCGTAGGCCCTGTTGATGGTTCACTTCCACAATTCTTATTCCTGACCTCTTCCAACACACTGGTGGTAGGAGCGGATCATCATCATCATCATGGGAAGGAAAATGCTTTCAATTATTTCTTACTTGAATTACGAAACGATATCTACTGTGGACTGATATAATCGAAGGGAGCCGATTTTTGTTGCCACCCCCTCCCTAAGTCCCGTTCTCTTTAGTCATTGAAATGGTGATCGTTAATTTAGCGTTCATAGTTCATGTAGTTCATAATTTTGTGTTTTGTAGCGACTATTTACAATTATGTTTTTCTTAAAGACAAAATGATTGTCTTTAAGACTGTTGATAATTGTATGATATCATATCCATATATGTTGGATGATTGCATACTTTTAATATCTACGGTGCTCGTCCATACTTAAGAATTTTGTCTTGTACACTTCAGTACAAGTAATGTAAAAAGAAGCAAAGCATGAGTGAGTAAGATATAAAGTAATGTGAATTTAGGGATTCAAAATGGATCTTTGTGTTGAAAGAAAGGGAGCTCTTGGAGGTTGGTTTTAGTGATATCAATGATATTGAAAATGCATAGGTGACTGTTTTGCACGGAATACATCACAACAGGAGAGTGTGCACATACAGTTAAATTATTCCATGTCAACTGCACATTTCGTGGGGGGTAGAGTACACGAAGACTTACCCTAATCCGACACTCGTGCTCCACCTGTCTGCTACCTTACGCCTTCTAGTGAGGGCCGGATAAGACAGGAATACTAAATCAATGATGAAATCTACTAGCACAAGATGCACTCTTACAACATGAATAGGCGAGGACGTCAATCAATTTTCACGTCAGGGTTTGGCGTGGGAAACAATATTTGGCGTTTTAGCTTTTTCCTTGGCTAATTCTGAATTAGCTTGGGGCACTATTTTTATTAATACATTTCTGTATTAAATAGACAATACTTTTACCGATTGGTCTTTTTATGCATATTTATTTTGCATATTTCCCAATTTACTTGGCTATAAACATTTTTTAATTGTTTGGCCAACAGTGTTGACCAAAATTATTGCGATGAAGCTTTGAATTTAGCACAATTGCAGTGACCAGTAAAACTAATAGTTCGCGGTAACACGTGTTTGGGTGTGCGTTCATACGTGAAGCTCGCTCATGCTTTATAGCTTTGTATTTAGTTGTATTAGAGTGGAATTTAGTTAAACTTTTGCAAAATCTATAATAAATTGGAATGTATCATGCATATTTTCTGTGTATGATATTGCATATTTGACAGCCATTTTTAACATCAAGCCAAGCGGGACTGACGTTGTGTTTACGGATGTTTTAGTTTAGTTTTCTTGTGTTTATTTTCTTTGCAACTGTTGATACTTAGAGTGTACAATGCCTTTAACGTGATTGAAATGTATGTCTTATTGTGAAGATACCAATATATCAGTATTTCTGCATTGCAAGCAGTGTACATGCTTCAAATTGGTCATTCGAGTTAAATTTTTAGTTGGTCTCCAATCTTGAAAGTGTACATTGTGGAGTGTTTGTACACTAGATTAGAAAACTGTACATGTGAAATGTTCTCTTCAGTATTTATAAATTATGTGATACTGATTCTTTTTTGTGGTTTATATAGATACTTAAGCAACGTAGCCATGTCATCGAAGAAATGGAAAACCTCTTATGATAGTGACAGGAAATATAACCAACTGGGAGAAAACATTTGTGCGGCTTAAAAAAGCTAGCGATGGCACTGAATCAGCATATTGCAAATTATGCCAATGTAACATTTCTTCAAGATTGAGTAATTTGCAAAACCATGAAAAGTCTGAAAAGCATAAAAAAAGAAAGGACAAATGTAACTGAATATCACAACTGTACCAAATCAGAAAAGACTTAGGTGACAAAATCAAAGCTGCAGAGCTGAAGTTGGCTGTAAGTACAACTTGCCGTAGTGCAATACGTGCAGTTGACCACAACAGTGAAATAATTGCTGAATTTGGACAAGGTACGCTAGAGCACATGAAATTACATAGAACAAAATGTTCGTGTTTGATAAAAAAAAAATTATTTCTCCTACTCTAGAATCTGAACTGATTAATGATTTTCAAAACAAAAAATATGCCCTGATTGTGGATGAGTCTACAGATGTTTCCACACATAAACAACTGTGTATTTTGATTAGATTGTTCAGTGATGCGACAAAGGAAATTGTAATAGGATATTTAGGTTAATTTCCAATAGTTGATGCTACAGGTGAAAATCTATTCAATTCAATTGATGATGAAATTAAGAATTGTAGTCAGAATCTTGGAAAGTGCATTGGATTTTCATCTGATGGTGCATTTAACATGGTTGGATGCAATAACTCTTTATGTGGTCTAGGCTTAGAAATGCATCTCCTTCCTGCATACAGCTCAAGTGCACATGCCACTCTCTAGCACTATGCATTCAGTATGCACTGGACCTGCTACCTGGAAATGTTGGCTACATGTTGACAGAAGTACCTAACTGGTATCGTAATAGTGAGTTACGACGAGAAGCATACAAAGAGTTGTTTCAGATAATGAATACGGTTCCAGATTCACAGCCAGCACAGACTGCTCCTCTCCCACTCGAAAAGCCTTCTTCTGTTCGGTGGCTTGTTCATGGAAAGGTTTTATTTAACATATTGATGAAGTGGGAAGAACTTAGGGCATCTCTTTCTTGTGTAAACCCTGGCAATGCTAGTTAGTACAAAGTTTAAAGTAAGGCAACTTAAAGAAATGTTCATGGACAAAAAAAAAAAAACAATTATACTTTCAGTTTGCTACACCAGTTGTGCAGGAGTTTGAGAGATTGAATTCCGTTTTTCAAAAAACAAAAGCTGACCCTCATGATCTCTACAAACAAATCTTTTTACATGAAAAGAGTCTTCAAAACAGATTATTTGATGTCAAAGAGTATAAAAAAAAACTTGAACAGGTTGATTTTGGTATTAAATTTTTGGTGGAATGTGAAAAATAGCTACAGCAGAAAAACAACAGCACTGAGGCTTGTTTATAAGTAAAAAATGTTAAAGAAAGATGCATGTCAGTGCTAGGAGAAGCTCTCAATCAGTTTACACATAGACTTCAGCAAAAAATATCTTCAAAAGTTTACCAAACCTGAGCCCCGGTATCATTCTAAACCAATTTCCAAGACCAGCATTTTCAAAACTGCCTTTCATTCATATAGCAGGAAGAAACACAAATATTATTGAAGAACAATATCGAAAACTTCCTTTTGTAAATCGGAAAGAAGATGCTCATTTCACTACAAATGGAGTACCTTCAAACACTGACCAATTCTGGGCAACTGTTCCTGATCATCAGTCATTTAAAGAGCCATCTTTGCTCTTAATTGTCTAAAAAAAACAGGCAATTATACTTTTGTTCAGAGAATTCTTCCACTTGTAATATCTGTTGAGACAGGATTATTCAGAATGCATGCAGTTATTTTTTATGCAATTATGTAAAGAAAAGAATTATCAATCATAGCTAAGTATTGCAGACACTTCCAAGTATGTCAAGAAATGCTAAAAAAAAATTCACATCTGAGAAGGATTATGGAAAATTTTCTACTCCTGAAAGTGAAAAGGATGTGGATGATCTTAATCGGGAAGCTTTTTTATGAGGTATGGATAATATTAAAGTTTATTTGTGTTGGCATTTTTGGGGGGCGTTTTTTAGAATGGTTTGTCTTTTTTTTTCAATGCTTTTTGGTCTACAGTTAAATTTTTACCTGGCAACCCTGCTTACACTCACCAGTGCTTCCACTTTTAGGGTAATCAAGCTTGTGCTGGGGTGGAGTTTAGGGTAATTGGGCAAATTTTGGGGTACAAATAGAGAATCTAGGGCAATCAGACACATTCACATTCCTTTAGAACAAAACCAAGTTAGAATATTTTTTTATTTTTTCGACATTGATCAATAACGAATATATATGATGGACAGTATGATAATGTTCTGTCAAGTAACTCCTTGGCCTTTTAAAATTGTGGATGGAGTGTGAGGCACGTTAGTAACTCCTACGAAGCAGTTGATAATTATGACCGTTGGACCGTTGGCCCGGCAGCTCAGCTGACTGTCTGGTGAGGGCGTGACGCTGGTCACTGGTGGACTCTTGACTCGTGTGTGTCAGTGGTGTGTCGGTGGAACACGTTACACGTCTTGGTAGACACACTCAGACTGTGTCGACTCTGTGACAGTGTCTCTGACCCGTTTACTTTGTGTCTTTGTGGCTTGTTCTCAGTAACCAGTAATATATATATATATATATATATATATATATATATATATATATATATATATATATATATATATATATATATATAGATATATATGAGTGGAAGGGTGGTGAGTTAAACACAAAGAACCGTTGGAGTTTTATTCACTGACGTTTCGTCCTTACCAGGACATTCTCAAAGTACATTTTCCGTCTTGTACGAAACGTCAGTGAATAAAACTCCAACTGTTCTTTGTGTTTAACTCACCACCCTTCCACTCATTTGTCTTACATACTTCAATATATATATATATATATATATGTATATATATATATATATATATATATATATATATGTATATATACTTTCTGAACAAACTCGTTGTGTTCACCTAGTTTTCAGTACCTGCAGCCAGTATAAATTTATACTTAGGATTTATTGGTGTATGTGCATTCGAAGACCCATTTTATGCAAGGGGTTGAGGATAACATTTTTACGTAAGTTCCGCAACCTACTTTAGTTATTCTAGCACCCAACTCCCATTCGAAGCGGATTTCATATTTTCCAGTAGCTGTGCATTTCACGCTGTTAAAGTATCTTGGTTCTTCAGGGCATAGCATACTAACTATTGTTATTCTATACTATTACTTGATTCAGGCCCATGAGGGTAACGCACTAGTCTATGCTTTCTGAACTCAGTTTGTCTAAACTAGGCCTGCTGATGACTCAAAGTTTGTTATTCTGTAGTCTGACATGTCACACTACCATACTTTTATGAATCTTGGTGCTTCTGGCGGTAGTATTTTATGCATGTTCCTGTTAATAGACCTTGAATCCTCATGATGTAGCAGCTGCTTACTAGGCATTCCATACTATCAGTGAATCTGGACGGGGCAGCAGTAGTATAATAGTGGGGATCCGGGGTGCTCCGCTGTCACTCAGGCACACACCGTCACTCAGGTCATGATAACGTTTTTTATTACCTAACCTAACCTAACTCTCAGGTCATGATATCGTTCTTTATTACCTAACCTAACCTAAACTAATCCAAAACAGAGATTAACCTTTTGAGCGCCGTTAGGTTAGGCTAGGTTAGGTAATAAAAAACGTTATCATGACCTGAGTGACGGTGTGTGCCTGAGTGACAGCGGAGGAGCACCCCGGATTCCCACAGATCAGCACGTGCGCGGGGGTGGAAATTCTACAGTTGATTCAAGAAAAGAAACGTGGGATATGGGAAGGAAGTCTGGTGTGGGGTCATGATATTAACTTACGTCTGGCACGGTCGAAGCTCCTACCACCGGGCACCGCCTTAGTGATTTCGCTCAACGAGCACTCGGGCAATCTGACCGTTTGCCCGTCAAATGTGCCCGATCACGGGATTGCCCGCCCATCTGGACTGGCCTTAAGAATGACCCATTTACGTTTCTAGTTTTTATCACATCCTCTCTTTGGGGGTCATGGCGGGCTCTATTACGTTTCTCTCGGGTTTTTTTTTTCGGTTTTTTTTTTTTCCCTAGCAGTCTTTATGACATCCCACGCGTGTGTGTGAGGTGATAGAGATTCTGATGTAACACTCGCGAGCCCCTCGTTTAAATGGAACGACTACTTTTACTGAATTGGGCGTATCGAGTCATCATTTCCATACACTCATTCGCTTGCTATTTGTTTACATCCCACCATTATATATATACAGGTATATATATATATGTATATATATGTATATATATATATATGTATATGTATGTATATAGACGTGTGTGTGTGTGTGTGTGTGTGTGTGTGTATTTACCTAGTTGTATTTTACGGGAAGGGGAGCTATGCTCGTGATGTCCCGTCTTCATATCTCGTTTTATCTAAACTATTTTTAAATTCATGTATTGTTTTTGCACACACCACTTTCTCATCTAACTTGTTCCAACTGTCTATTACTCTGTGAGGAAAGCTGTTCTTTTTCAGGTCTCTTCTATAGCTGTCTTTTTTTATTTTCTTTCCATGTCCTCTTGTATTTCTGTCATCCCATTTTATTAGATTCTCTCTATCAGTAATCTCTATGCCTTTCATGATTCTGTATATAGTTATCAAATCTCCTCTCTCTCTTCTTTGCTCTAGTGTGTGTAGTTCAAGTTTTGCTAGTCTCTCTTCGTATGATAGTTTTGAGAGTGTTGATGCCAATTTTGGAATTGCTCTTTGTATTCTTTCAAGTTTTTTTATACAGTTTTTTTGTACTTGGTGACCATATCGTAGCTGCATATTCCAATCTTGGTCTTATCAGGGTGATTAGAATTTTCTTCACCATTTCTTCATCCAGGTATGTAAATGCAACTTTGATTGTTCTTATTATATTATAGGTTTCTCCAAAAATCTGATTTATATGTTTCTCAGGTGACATATTATTCATAACAATGTCTCCCAGGTCCTTTTCATTTTCTATTTTTTTTTATTCCTTCTTCTCCCAATTTATATGATCCTGTTATTCTGTTTCTACTTTTTCCAAATTCCATTATACTACACTTCTTTGTATTGAACTCCATCTTCCACTTCCTACTCCATTCCTGTACTTTATTTAGATCTCTCTGTAGTGATTCACAATCTTCTTCCGTGTTCACTTTTTTCAATAGTTTTGCATCATCTGCAAAGAGCTCATATAGCTTTCAATTCCTTCATCCATATAATTAATATGTATAGCAAATATTATTGGGGCCAGAACTGTTCATTGTGGGACACCGCTTATTACTTCATCCCATTTTGAGTGTTGGTCTCTTATCACTACTCTCATTTTTCTTTCTTGCAAAAAGTCTTCCATCCAATTTAGCAGTTTGCCCTGTATTCCTCCTTCAGTTTCTAATTTCTTAAGCAACTTCTTATGTGGTACATTGTCAAAAGCTTTTTTTGGTCTAGAAATGCACAATCAGCCCATCCATCTCTTTCTTGTATTATATCTATTAGCCTTGAATAGAAACATATTAAATTGGTGACGCATGATCGTCCTTGTCTGAATCCAAATTGTCTTGGATTTAGCACGTTTTTTTTTTTTTTTTTTTTTTTTTAAATATTGTACCCATCTATTTTTGACAATTCTTTCACAAATTTTTGCTATTGTACTTGTTAGAGAGACTGGCCTATAGTCGTTAGGGTTTTCTTTATTTCCCCCTTTATATATAGGTACTATATTTGCCTTTTTCCAATCTTCTGGAACTTTTCCTTCTTTCAAGGAACTGTTTATTATGCTATGTATTATATCTGCCAGTTCATTCCTGCATTCTTTCAAAATCCAGTTTGCTATTTCATCTGGTCCATGCGATTTTCTGACATCAAAATTACTCAAGCGTTTCATTATTTCATTTTTTGTTACTTCTATTTCTTTCATAGGGGGGACTTTCTCTTTCCATTCAATCTCTTCAGGTTGTATGTTCTCCCCTGTAAACACAGATTTAAAATGTTTGTTCATAATTTCCGCCATTTCAATTTCCTCTGTGTATTCAACTCCTCCTTGTCTTAATTTCTCCAAATCTTGTTTGTTTTTCAGTTTGTTGTTTACAAATCTGTAGAATAGTTTTGGTTGATCTTTACATTTTTCTATGACATCTTTTTCATATTTTCTCTTTTCCTCTCTGCACGCTTGTACATATTCATTTCTATAACAAGTATATATTTTCCATTTTTCTGGTATTTTGTTTTTCTTCCATTTGGCCCAAGCTTTGTCTCTTTTGTCTTTTATCTCCCTACAACTTTTATTGTACCAGCACTTTACATATTCTTTTTCTTGTTTTTGTCTTGGGACATACTCTTCTACTCCTTTTTTATAGATTTTTGTCAAAATATTCCATTTCTCTTCTACTTTTGTATCTTCTTTGTGTATTCTTTCCCAGTTTTCATTTTGGAAGAATTATCTTATTTTATCAAAGTTTGCTTTTTCATACATCAATCTTCCTTTTCTATATTGTTCATTTCTTTTCATGTATTTTTTCTCATTCAGTTCTAGTTCTATCAATATGTGGTCACTTTTGCTTATTGGTGCCTGGTATTCTATCTTTTCCACTATTTCAGGTTCTGATGTGATTATTAGGTCTAGTCTCGATGGTTCTTCTTCATTTCTATACCTAGTGTTCTCTTGGATCCATTGTGTCATTGTGTGGTCAGCAATCATCTCAAGTAGAACACTTCCCCATGAGTCTTCTCCCTTTACGGTCATCTCTTCCCAGCATATTTCTTTGCAATCATAGTCGCCCATCATAACTATTCTTCCTCAATCATCCATTATCTTGTTTAGTGTTATTCTTGTGTCTTCTAACATGCTTTTATGTTCATTCTCTTCCCATGAGGCTGTTTTGGGGGGCACGTAGTTTATTACAAACTTTCTGCTCTTCTTATCTATCTCTATCTTCTACTTCTATCGTAATCATCTCTACTCTATTGTTCCCATATGTGACATTCTTCACGTTTATATCCTTCTTAGTCAGGAACATAACTCCACCCCCTTGTTTTATCTCTCTGTTTCTAATCCAATAATTATATGCATTGTGTCCTATGCTGTTGGGTGGTAGTGGACCTTTTAATTTTGTTTCTACAATTCCCATTATGTCCGGTTCTTTTTCTTTCAAATAATCATTCAGTTCATTCAATCCTGTTATTAATCCATCTATATTTGTGTAGGATACTTTTAACTTTCTGTTATTTCCATTGTATTCTCTGTTTCTTTTGTGTTTCTCTCTGTTATTTTCCATTTCTTCAATTTCATATTCACTACTCTCCAGTAGAATTCTTGTTTTTCTGTCTCCGTTCTGGTCTCGTTTTTTTTTTTTTTTTTTTTCTTAGCTTCATGTCTTTTCCTTATTTCCTCCTCTCTTTCCTCTTTATTCATTTCCCTTTTTATCCATACCTTTTTATATTGTTCACTTGTTGCTAGTTTCCCTGTTTTGGATAAGATATTCTCTGCCGTCGTTTGTGACCTGAATTTAATCTTAATTGGTCTGGTCTTGTCTGTACTATATTTCCCGATTCTGAATTTCTCTTCGATTTGTTTCATTATTTCTGGCTCATCTTCCTGAACTAGTTCTAGAAAACTGCTTACTTTTTCATTTTCCTCTTTGATTCTTGTGGTTCTATCTGGGTTATGTTTCTCTTCCATTCCTAATATAATTATACATTTCTTTTTGTCTCTTACAATATTCTCCTTCTGTCTCATCACTTAGATAACTGAGTCTTCAGTTTGTTCTTTCATTTGCTGTTTAATTATATCAGAAAATGCAACTTTACTATTTTCTTGTATCTTCCTCCACCCCTCTGCCTCTTTTGCTATTGTTTCTTTATTGTCTCTACTGTTCCTTTTAATTCTTCATTCTCCACTTTTACTTCTCTTAACTGTCTTTTTATGTCTTCTATTTAACCAGTTAAGTGTTTGTTCGCCTTCTCTAGTTCTTCCAATTTTTCAAACCTCTCGGCAATTTTTGACATTTTGCCAAACCTTAACTCCCAATGTTCAGTCATTTGTTCAAGTTTTTCCTCCAGTTTTGCCAGTCGGGGGAGATTGGTATCCGCCGCCCCCTCATTAAATCCTTGGAACTTATTATCCTCACCTTCCATTGAACTGCTCTTATCTATGTTTCTGATCTTTACAATTTTGTTAGTCCCATCATCGAAATCCAAGTCGTCCGTACGGCGTTTGTTTACAAGCAGTCTGGCATCTTGGACCAAGTCCTCCCCTTCCTCAATTCCTTCCATTTCCCTCAATATCCCTTCCCTTCTCCTTCCTTATCACTTCCCCACTATTCCACGAGCACTCCCCTTCCCTATAAATAGAAAAAGGCACTTCCTGGATGTTGAGATCCATGTAGTTTTTCATTTTTATTTGGAACACCAGTTCTCGCCGTCCATTCAGTGATAGTGTGTGTGTGTGTGTGTGTGTGTGTGTGTGTGTGTGTGTGTGTGTGTGTGTGTGTGTGTGTGTGTGTGTGTGTGTGTGTGTGTGTGTGTGTGTGTGTGCGCGCGCGTGTGTGTGTGTGTGTGTTCGCCTCGGGTTACGGAATCGAGTAGTGAATTTTACTTCGAGTCAAAGTGACTCAAGTAGAAACCATCTCAAACAGCTCCAATTCATCATTCACGGACTGAAGAGGAAGTTTTGTTTTTTAAATCACCAACTTCTTGTGGGCAATCGCTTACTTATGGGCTTTAAAGATGGACTATAACAGTCAAATTGCAGGTTCCAAATCAGAAATATTAAACAGGAACGAAATTATTAGCAACATTCCAACACGGCCACCTCACCTGGCACAAGTTCCCGGAACACTGGCTACTGACTGACTCGGTGAATAGAGTGTGATTCGTGTATAAGAACATAAGAACATAACATAAGAATGAAGGAGACTGCAAGAGACCATGAGGCCTACACTAGGCAGTTGCCATTTCCATGACCACCTGTCATCCACATCCATAAAGCTGTCTAACCGTTTCTTAAGACAACCGATAGTTTCAGCGCTTACTACTAAATGGTTACTAAGTTTATTCCATTCGTTGACCACCCTATTAGTAAACCAGATCTTGCCTATTTCCTTCTTAAATATGAAGTCGTCTAGTTTAAATCCATTACTGCGATTCCTGCCTTGTTGTTTTAATATGATGACCTTGTTTGTGTCACTATGATGACCTTTCATCCAATGCTCTTCATTGAGTCGTTCATAAATGTGTCTGATAATACTTCCATTTCGACCGAGTTCACAATCATCTTGCTGTACAAGTACCTAGCATCTTTCTCCAAAAGAAATTAAGTGAATTATCAATTGATGTGTGCCATTACCATACGAAGCGTATATAGTATACCACTAAATTTGCACACACTCCTATTATAATATATTTCGTGCAAAACAGTTACATGGATTAATTTGTCTCCAAAACAAAATTCCATGAGTTCCCTTTCAGTCAACACCAAGGTCTATTTTGACCTACGATATTCACATTACTTTATATCTTACTCAGTTATTATTTCCTACGTTGTATATAATATTTTGTGACGTGTACAACTAACACAAAATTCTTCATCTGTGGACGAGCACCGTCGATATATATATATATATATATATATATATATATATATATATATATATATATATATATATATATATATATATATATATATATATATTAGTGTAGGGCAGGTACCGGTAAAGTTACCGGTAAAACCGGTAACAACCTTAACGATACTTTACCGTTAAGAAATCTGGTACCATTAAGGTTCCGTTAACCGATAAGCTATACCATAACACTCGGAGAGCGGTAAGCGCGTCTCGGCTTGGTGGTACTGTGACGGGCCCAGTGTCCCGCTAATGTACCGGTAAACTTTTACCATTAAGCGAGTATGTACCGCTAAGGTCTCAGTAAGCGCGTCTCGGCTTGGTGGTACTGAGTCTGACGGGACCAGACCCGACCAGTGTCCCGCTAATTTACCGGTAAACTTTTACCATTAAGCGAGTATGTACCGCTAAGGTCTTGGTAAATATTTACCATTAAAACCGTTTTTTTTTCGGCCCTTTCTTTAATTTCTCCAAAACATTTATGTTATTTCTGTAATCAGCATACGAAATTATATCAATTGTGAAAGTTTCATCGAAAAATTCCCCATGTCGCCAAACGGAAAAGACCCATATATATATATATATATATATATATATATATATATATATATATATATATATATATATGTATATATATATATGTATATATATATATATATGATGAAGGTGGAAAAAAAAGTCACTGGTCTAGTTCCGAGTTCCTGAGTTTATTCCTTACCGGTTTCGCTCTATGCTTCTTCAGAGGAACTCGGAACGACCCGTGACTTCTTTTTCCACCTTCATCAACTTGTCACAATGTACCAACATATATATATATATATATATATACTTTTTTTTCCTCTACAGCACCGGTTGGTATGTGTGATAGGTTGGTACTTCTCTCACCCGTTCGTGACGCAGGCAGGATTTTTTGTAGTGACGATGTGACAAAACTTGAGTTTTGACTTCACACCATAGCAGGATGAAGTTTCTTTAAAAATTTAAATTTTAACGATTAAAGATCATTTAAGTTATGTGACAACGCTATTCCCTCATGAACCTCTAAACTACAAGGTATCGTATAATTAAATTCATCATTGTTCAATGTTGCTAATACAAATACTACTATTAAATTTCAACTTGGTACATAACATAAACGGTTAATATCGTGCATTCAAAATTTCCTGCTCACTGTCCTTAATGATAATAACATTGCGATCACATTCAGATATAATTCATGTTTGTGAAGAGCACAAACACATCTGTAGCATTGGATTTGCACACTCTCCAGTTGTGATGTACACCGTGCAAGCCCGTCACATGTGTACTATGATATCACCAAATCCAATTCCCAACAGCTACCTGTCTGTCAACATTGAGGTCCATTTTGACCCACGAAGTTCAGATTACTTTATATTTAACTCATGATTTGCCACTTTCTATATTGCCTGTAATGACCATGTACAACCGACATAAAATTCTTCAAATATGGATGAGCACCGTTGATTTTAAAACTATGCAAACATTCCGTATGTATTAATTTGATGTCAAATATTTTTCAAAAATATTAAAGACAATAATTTTGTCATTAAAAATATATTTGTAAATAGTAGCTACAAAATGCATATATATAAATAGAGACACAAAGAGAGAAACAACGATCACCATTTCAATGAAGAGGGAATTGAATTGAATTTTATTCGGATACAATCATACATACAATAAGTACAATACATACAAGACTCATTATTATACACAGTATATATAATTGTACATCCGAGGATGGCACAGAAAGTCAAAAGACTTATTTCCACTGTGGTCCTCATATTACAATTAGGAAAGGATTATCATAGAAAAGCTAGGTTATACGAAGTGTAAATTAGGATTATAAGAAGTGTAAATTAAACATATAAACTATTTTCTTCAGAGAGAAGTGTCTAAAAGATAACATTCTGATTTTTTAAAACTACTTTTAGATACAGTTGATTGAATGTTGGTCGGTAAAGAGTTCCAACCAATAGCACCAGTGTATTTGAAAGTACTTTTCCCTTACGAACTATTAAACCTAGGTACAATGACAGATGACCTACTAGAACGAGTTCTCAGGGAACGAGCATTTCTGACAAGTGTAAACGTATCTGACAAATAACTGGGACAAGAGTCGTTCACAATTTGGTGAACATGATTAAGCTTTAACTGAGCAACACGTTTCTCAACAGGTAACCAATTTAACAGTTTAAAATGTGTATAATCTAAATGAGTACGTGGATGAATTTTTAAAACGGTCCTGATTAGTTTGTTTTGACATATTTGAAGATTACTCTTAGATTTTTTAGATAGGTTGCTATACCAGGAAGAACAAGCATAGTCAATATGACACTGAACCAGGGCCGAGGCTAGTAACTTCATTGTCTCTACATCTAGGTATTTTTGTATTCTTGCCAAAAATTTTGTTCTGGAGCTGACCCTTTTAATTATTTTTGTGCCATAACTTCTCCCGACACATTTTGATCAATTTCTGTTCCAAGATATTTGACAACAGACCTAGGTTGAATACTAGTATCATTACATTGGATCTTGAAGTTGGGAGCATTTTTGAGTTTTTGATTG
This sequence comes from Oratosquilla oratoria, assembly GCF_046742065.1. Lineage (NCBI taxonomy): Eukaryota > Metazoa > Arthropoda > Malacostraca > Stomatopoda > Squillidae > Oratosquilla > Oratosquilla oratoria. The sequence goes on along the minus strand of NC_134779.1, from coordinate 33,179,846 downwards.
GAGCCAAAGAGAATGGATTCTGTTTTACCTAGATGTAGAGACAATTTGTTATCCAACAACACGTTGCTGACATTCAATAACTCTTCACTGAGTAACGTCTCAATCCTATTTACATCTTTGCCAGAAACTAGTAAGGCTGAATCATCGGCATTCAACAGCAGTTTACACTTCACAGCAGCTTTCATGTCATTCACATACAAAAGAAACAACAGCGGACCTAAAATGCTACCCTGTGGGACACCACATGTTATTTTTTAGCTGCTTTTGATGTTGAACCATTTACATTCACAATCTGTTGTCGACCTGTTAGATAAGACCTCATCCAATTAACAACATCTGATTTGAAGCCTAACGCTTGTAGTTTGAATAATAGAATATCATGATTTACAGTATCAAAGGCTTTCTGGAGATCTAGCATAACCATTCCACAGTAATTACCTCTGTCAATTTCACCTTTGATGTAATCAGTCAAATTGATCAAACATGCATCAGTAGAATATGATTTTCGAAAGTCTGACTGTAAATCATAGAACAAGTTATTGCTTTGAATGTATTCATAAACCTGGTTATAAACAACTCTTTCCAAGACCTTCGATATAATACCGAGCACTGAGACTGGCCTATAGTTACCGGAATCTGTTTTGCTGCCCTTCTTGTACAAAGGAGTAACTTTTGCTAATTTAAAATCTTTGGGAACTTTGCCCTGTTGAATCGAAGTATTGATTATGTGAGTGATACAGGGAGTAATCTGCTCAGCTGAGTCATTCACAAATCTGGCTGGAATATTGACAAGTCCGGTAGCCTTAGACCTGTTAACAGTCTTCAACATTTTATACACATCTACATTAGCAACCGTAGACAGAGCAAAGGTGTCATAGGATACACCCTGATTCCAATAATAATTATTAATGTGTTCTTGACCAAAATGACCTGAAGGTACTGGTAAATTATTTACGAGGGTGGTAGCAATGGTGGTGAAAAAGGAGTTAAATTTTTGAGCCACCGCTACTTTGTCGAAAGTAACGATCCCATTAACATTAAGACCAATGTTACTACTTTTGGATTTTAGATTTTTGGAAGAACCTAACTGTTTGATTGTTTGCCATAGTTTTTTTGGGATTGTTTTTGTTGGTTTGGAGAGAATCTTTGTAATATCCTACCTTAGCTCTGTCTACCATAACCTGAACCTCGTTCCGTAACTTCTTATACATAGCGAAAACAGATTGATCTTTTGTTTTCTTATACTCTTTTAAAGCCTTATCTCTCCTGTTGATCATTTTCAAAATGTCACCAGAAAACCACGGCTCGGAACGTTGTTTTATTCTGATTGATTTTACTGGAGCTAAATTGTCTAATACCCCCAAGAACAGTGCTTTAAAATTATTCCAAGCTTGATCAACATCTGGACAATTGACGACTGAAAACCAGTTAACCGCGGACAACCTTTCGCAGAACAATTCCTTGCTGTAATGCTTAAGAGAACGAACTTTTATGGTTTTATGCTGATTGAATTGTTGTTTGGAAACTTTCCTGATACAATACGTTGCTCTATGGTCACTCAAACCAATATCAATTACTCCACTAGAACATATTTTCTGAACATCTGTTACCAAAATAAGATCAATAACAGAATTAGCAGTGGCACATACTCTGGTGGGTTCTGTGATAATTTGTTTCAGATCATTCATTGAACAGAATGACTTTAGCGCATTATGCAGAGTATTCGAGGTTGATTCTACATGAGTATTCAAGTCGCCAGTTATAATCACTTCTTTGTTCAGAAAGTCTGTGGAATTGGAACACAAATCCTCAAGCTTACTATAGAAGTCATGTTGCCAGGGCGGTCTATAGCAGGCACCTACGAGGATAGGCTTAGAGTTTGGCAAGAGCATGTTTATCCACATGGCCTCTATCTCACTGTTCATGTCTGTCCGTTGCTCAAACGCGATGTCGTTGCGTATGTAGACAGCCATGCCTCCTCCAACCCGGTTACGATCTCTCCTCACGATGGTGTAGTTGTTGATCTCTACCTCCGGATCCGCTATCGTATCGTCCAGCTTGGTCTCGGTGAAGCATAATACTGCAGGGGTAGTCCTCCGGGTAATCTCTCGTACCTCGTCCAATTTTGACGTCAGGCTGCAAATGTTCAAGTGAACAATTTGTAGGCCCTTGCCCAACAAACAGGACAGCTTGGCATCCATCTCATCGGCCCTCACGGGGCCAGGGCATTGATGAATGTCGCCAGATAATAGCAAACATATTGCTATTATAACACTGTTGCTTCCGGGTTTGATGTTGCTTACCTCGGAAGTACACGAATGTGTTCCGACCCTGACCTTGTTGCTGCGCTTGGTAATGGAAGAGGGCGATAGTAGGTGTTTGTATATAGTCCATCGGCCAAATCCAAAGTGTTTGCAACAGCCATCACAAGTCAAATAGTTCTCAATCCGATCTTTAACCTTATGGTCGCATTTTGGAACCTCTGAACTTCTCAACCGACCCGAAAAGTTGATGAAAATCACTAATACCTGGAGGGCCAAAATGATGCCAACTTTACCCTTCATCATGATGATATATATTCGAATAAAGTACGTACGTTAGGTTATAATACAGCTGACGACATGAAGCTAGAATTATCTTGGACGAGGCATACAGATCGAGTTCCATAAACACCGTATTGCTCGCGGTGGATGCGAGGGAGGGGGGAGACGGAGGGGTGGAGGAGGAGGAGGAGCAGTCACTCCGACCAAAACCTTTTACTCGGTTTGAGAGGTGGGGTTTTGGTGTGGGTTGATGGTTTATGATCCTCTCCGACAGTGGCACCTTTGTTCAATTTACAGGCACGCTCGGCTTCGGCCCACTGGCATGCCCTTTTCTCCATACAAATTACAAATTTGTTTTCTTAATTGCGGCTGCCACTGGCTCAGCTAGTTACCGCAATTGAGAGCCATGGTTAGATTAACCATTCACAAGTCACTAGAAACCTATCCCCTCCTTTGGCACTCCCCCCCCCCCGCGCGAAAAATCCCTAGATAAACGGGAGCCTCACACACACGTCTACACGTCTACACGTCTACACTATCCTGGAGAATGGGAGAATGGAATTTGTGCGGGGGAGACAAAAAAAATTGGCACCCGAGCATTTCATTAGCTCACAATGATTCGCTCAAAAATAAATGAATAAATACTTGAGAACATTTTGTTTTCCGACACACAGACACACTCTGGTACAAAGAAAAGAAAGAGGTGACTTGTTGACCATCTACAGAATTACGAAAGGAACGGAAGTCCTTGATAGAGAAGATTTACTAAATTGGGACAAGAGAAACACAAGAGGACATGCTGTAACCAATGTAACCATCACCCACCACGCACGTGATCCACATGCTTGCAACATAGCGAGACTCCCCCTTCTTGCTTACCTTGCATTTCCCACAACATACATCTAACGCAGCACGTTTTAAGACAAACAAGATATAGATACCCAATGTCACCAGACTAACCTATTAAAATCCTTTATTATAAACTGCCCTATTATATTACGCATAAACTAACATATATATAATATACCTAACAACATCCACCAACTATAGGACTAACCCTCATATATAAACTGACCCTAATGCATAGAATAGCGAGACTAACGCCTTTGCTTACAGTAACCTACTAACAACCTATATAACCTTTAACACCCATGTCACGTAGCCCCAGAGGCTGGGTAGGTCAAGAGCCTACCGGCCACTAGCGAGAGGCTGGGTAGGTCAAGAGCCTACCGGCCAGTCGTCAGAGCTAGGCAGACCGAGCAGGCTGCCAGCCTATTGTGCTCCTGAATTATAAAAAAAAAGGGATTAGTGGGAGTCTATGGTTTGTACTCACGGTGATTGGTAGTTGTGGATGGCGGATGAGATTGTCTCCCGGATGTGTCTCGTCTGCCTGGGTCCACTGCGTCCTGACTGAAGTCGTGACGTCGAGTCGATCTAGGAGTTGGTGCGCTGGATCTCTGCTAAATGGAATCTTGTGGTTTGATTGAAGTTCGATCCCTTGGTTGGGAGACTCTCACGCACCCTACAACTATGCACCAAGCACGCAAGACACTGACATCGTTTACCCAGCTCCCCCTTCCCAAATCCCCCCACCCCGACCATCTCCTGTCAAACCACCCTTCACCTCTTCAAACTCCCGAATCACCTGAACACGCAAACATCCTAATTAGGCACAACTAAATTCACAGATTCAAACACGAAACAATATAAAGCAAATAAGCCTAATGACTCAACACGTTAAAAAAAAACAGCACAAATAAATACAACGCTCAGATCAATTTCCACAAACACATGGCATGATGGATAGGAGTATAAGGAAGGGTTCTCTCCCTCCCATATACGCCTGCCCATTATGACAAGTGTGGCTCCCTAAGTCCGGTTATTAGAAGAACAGAGTTCCTTCCTACGCGAGGTATATACCAAGGTCTAAATATACAGGTCAGACCGTTGGAATTATTCTGCGCAGCTTCTGACGTCATTTGGCTGAGTCCATTTTCTCTTTGTGATACACTGAAGAAAACTGTGAAACGCCAAGGAAGACAGGAACTATAATATTTTATATATATATATTATATATCATATATATTATATATTCATATATATATATAGACAGGAACTATAATATTTTATATATATTTATATATATATTTTATATAATATTTGTCAGAATATAACTAATTGCGTGGAGCAGTGCGAGCGAAGGCAACGTCATTTTTGAACGACGGACCAGCTTCAACTGACAGCTATAGGACCCGCTAACCCCACTTTGAGCAGCCAGGTGACGTTCACGGGCCCGCTGCGCCAACTCCCTCGAAATTCGGTCGGAAGTGGTTAGACCTTATATTCTTAGATCTTGGTATATACCACCTTCCTATGCGAGGTTTTAAATTCAAACATACACAGAACATATTCTAACATGATTCACGGCAAAGTTGGTAGCCCAACAACCTATGAAACTCTGACTTCCTTCTTTTCTTCAAACTGTCTCCTTTCTCCCCCCCCTCTCTCTTCCATCCTTACCCCCAAATTACCGAGTTACATATGTAAATGCTTCTTGATATCTATCTAATGTTGCTAAGAATCGAGCTGCAATTGGGTCTGCCCCACACCAATCATATATCTAACTTACTTCCGTTTCATTCGTTCCTTACACTAATCCTCCAAATCCCCCCTCCCCCCCTCCCTCCCTTCCTCTCCCCCATCTTCTCTATCCTGCCCTCTTTAAAAAAGAAATGTTGCTAAGTAAATCATTAATACATTTATGGAAACCTATCCGAAAGTTCATACTTTCACTTGATTGATAGGTTGTAAGTTCTCATTATAAAAACACTAACATAAGAGATATATCTGCGAGCGGGCAGCAGTACACAGACCCCGGACAAGGACCACGTAGCCCTTGCAGCAGCCAAACTCACCTGCTCCTCCCCAGTAGGTTCCTTGTTGTAACTCTACTGCAAAACACCCCTACCTCTAAGAAATCCCCCTTAATAGGATTCAAGCTAAATCTATCTACAACATGCCCTAATTATCAATCCAGTTAAACTATAAGCCACGATTTAATTAAAAGACAGTCCCTCGGCAGGGGCAGCTAGGACTCAATGCAAGCTTAAAAAGTATAATTTGGAAGTAGCTTACAACACTCAGATTATCGACACAGGCTAGACTTACTGCTTATATGTATGTATATATATATATATATATATATATATATATATATATATATATATATATATATATATATTTTTTTTTTTTTTTTTTTTTTTTTTTTATGGGAGAAAGTATATGCTGGACTCGACGTTCGTCAATCTATTCCGACGTTTCGAACCCTGTCCGAAGCTTGGTCAAGTGACGATAATAGTATCAATAGAAGCATCACTCTAAACCAAATTTATAAGGGGGCGAAGGATAGGCTGGAGAGGAAGCATACGTCTTAATTTGTTTATGTTGTGTATTTTATTTGTTTTATTTGTTTTGACACGACGGTAGTGTGTTTCTTTGTGTTTTATATTATTACGTTTCATATTTATCTATGTAATTTTATTTATGAAATTTACTAACGGTGAGGGACGGCTTTGCTTCACTTTACGGTTACAATTTCTGGGGTCTGTGACAGGGCATGCTTTACGTGACTTTTGTTCCGCGTATTGTTGTGGCATGTCACTGCGTGCAGCTTTTATACCCAATCTTGGGGGACATTTTTTCACACTGCATTTTGTTTTGTTTTCTTATTTATTTCAATGTGAACTCCTTTTTTGCTTGTTTATTATATTGATGGATTTTATGTTCTTCTTGTTCCAATTTCTTTTGTTCTGTGACAATGCATGCTACGCGGGACATTTGTTCCACGGGGTGCGTTGTGGTGCGGCCCATCGGCAGCGGGTTGAGTTCTTACAGCCTTCACTGTATTTTCTTTATTTATTCTATAGTAACTCGGTGAATGTTTTCAAGGAAGTATTGCACATTTTGTATTATAGTTTTATTTATTTGTTTCTCATTTGTGTTTTTGATATGTTCTACCTGCGTTGGAATATAACGGTTAGTGGTAAGACCTGTCCCAGTGTACCAAGTATCCCCTATTTATTTACATTTCCTATTGCTACCTCTGACTCCCGTACATGCCTGACTATCCTGCAGGGAGCATACTACGAGTCGAGGCCCGAACTCCTCGACGACATACTACGCCTCTCGACTGAGGCCACAAATCTAGGCGTCCGCCTCCGTTTCCAGTGGGTCCCATCCCACGTGGGACTACACGGAAATGAAATGGCGGAGGATAGCGCCGCCAAACGAGGCGCTCTACTGCCAGAGGAAAACCGGGTCGTGTTTCAGCTCACGGCCTGCTGCGACGCTTTCCGCAGGATAGAACAAGCTTCCTGGGACATCTTCTGGGAGTCGGACTACGCCGCCCGCCACCGCAGCCTCCCGGGGATGGCCCACTACTCGCCCTATGACCAAGGCCTCCTCGGCCTCTTGCTCACTACCTCCTCACATAATTATCTTCTGCTATTTCCAGGATCCGGGTCAACCACTGGTGGACCAAATTCCTACAACCTACTAGCACCTGCGGCACCGAACCGGTGTCCTTCCAGCACTGCCTCTTCTTCTGCCCCACGCTGAAGGACCACTTCCTCCCTCTGCGAGACCCTCTCGGCGACCCTTCTACAGCCCAAGATCTAAGAATATAAGGTCTAACCACTTCCGACCGAATTTCGAGGGAGTTGGCGCAGCGGGCCCGTGAACGTCACCTGGCTGCACAAAGTTGGTTATCGGGGTCCTATAGCTGTCAGTTGAAGCTGGTCCGTCGTTCAAAAATGACGTCGCCTTCGCTCGCACTGCTCCACGCAATTAGTTATATTCTGACAAATATTATATAAAATATATATATAAATATATATAAAATATTATAGTTCCTGTCTATGATTATATAATATATATGATATATAATATATATATATATAATATATAAAATATTATAGTTCCTGTCTTCCTTGGCGTTTCACAGTTTTCTTCAGTGTATCACAAAGAGAAAATGGACGCATCCAAATGACGTCAGAAGCTGCGCAGAACTGCTCCAGCGGTTAGACCTGTTTACTTAGACCTTGCTACAGCCCTGGACCGCCTCCGGGCCAACACCACCACGGATTCAGGCCACACCCATATCGTCCTGGCAGCCCAGCTAACGTGCTCCTCCCCAGTAGGAGCCCTCCTCTAAAAAAGAAGGATCATCTTAAACACTCCATCACATCTACACATAAACCGTTCCCTCTGGCACATGCTCCTGTCAGGAGCAACCCCCCCACCCCCGAACTCACAACACCACCGCAAGCTAAAAGACAGTCCCTAAATCGGATACCTCCGCTGGGACGCAAACAAAACAAAACAAAACACAAAAACTACCACTGTATTACCCTGAAGACGAACCCCGGACAGGGTTCGAAACGTCGGAATAAATTGACGAACGTCGAGTCCAGCGTATAGTTTCTCCCATAAAAATGGTTCCTGGACTCCAGCTATTTACGAATATATATATATATATATATATATATATATATATATATGAAAAAGCATACCTGCGAAACTAGTCAGGAATAAACTCAGGCTAAGATGCCTGTTTCCTACTACATTTACGTCATATATATATATATATATACATATATATACATATATATATATATATATATATATATATATATGTTTGTGTGTGTGTGTGTGTGTGTGTATGTGTATAAATATATATATATATATATATATATATGTATATATATATATATACATACATACATACAGATATGACAGAATTGAAGACACCAAAAGAAATCGTTTAATCTATTAAGTAACTGATACAACTAAAATGCTTCTAAACGGTCACAATGTAAATAACTAATACTTAGTTGACATCCCCTTTTCTTTTTTCAATGCAAGGACCCTTCTAGGCATGCTGGTGATTAGTTCACGAATATAAATTGAGGGATTTTGCCATGTTTCCTGTAGTAATCCTAAGAATTTGGGCTTGAGGATGGCTTCCTTTTTTTTTTTTTTTTTTTTTTTTTTTTGCGAAGTTTTCGGACTAATAAGCCCCAGAGATTTTCAATAGGATTCATATCCGGGGACTGACTTGGTCATTGATGTTTTTCTGATACCATTTTGGCTCAACAAATTTTGTGTTGCTTGAGCAGTGTCACAAGGAGCTCCATCTTTTATAAATAGAAAGACATATTTACTCATTCTACCACTGGAGAATATTAGAACGAGTCCTTCCTTTGATAAAGAAACATATTTGCCTGAATTGATGTTTCCTTGAAACTCAAAAAGCTCTGATCGACCATCACTCCAAATTACACCCCACACCATTATTGAAATGCCCCTATGTTTCACTGTTGGCTGCAGCCTTTTGAGGTCAAACTCTTGATTACAGAGTCTCCAGATCAATACTCTTCCATTGTCAGAAAATAATGCGAATCGTGACTCGTCAGAGAAAATGACAGTGCTCCTAAAGATGTAATATACGAAAGCGCTCTGCTTTGTTAGTTTCTTTTTTCCAAGTGGTCTACTTTGTATATAATAATGATAATAATAATAATAATAATAATAATAATAATAATAATAATAATAATGATAATAATAATAATAATAACAATATAATAACAATAATAATAATGTCGCCGTTAGGGACGGCGACATTAAGCTGATATTTCTATGACATCGCATGTAGAATTCGAACCCACTCCACCGATCCTCCGTTGTGATTTGATTTGATAAATTTATTACGCCTAATGGCGGCAAGCAATTTACAAACTGAAGCAGTTACAGTGATGAATGTCGCGCAGGACATTGTGGAATATAAATAAATCAAAAGTCACATAACATATACAATACAATATACTATTTATATAATCCTTATGTAATTATGATAATACTTAATTACATAATTATACGGTGCACCACCAAGATACAATACTAGTATGATATATGCATTGGAATTTGCATAGTTAGTAAAATGCTTTGCTCAGTGGCGGTAAATAAAATATAAACTTATTGAGTTACAGAAAGAAACGTGTTGCGTGGGACATAGTAGAATTCAAATTGATTAACAACCACCAAAATATGGATATCTCATTAGTAGTACATCTAAATTTTCATTCTGTAAGAGATATTTACAAACATATATTAGATCTTGTCCCTGTGGTAGTAAGTCTTTCACTGTGGGACATGCGAGACAATAATGTTCGAGTGTGTTGGCCTTGGCGAGGTGACACAGCTTGCAGGTAGAGTAGTGAGACACATCCTCAGTCTGGGAGACCTGCCACACTGGTCGGTAACCCAGCCGGAGTCTAGCACTCACTATATTGTGTCTACGGACCAGTAGTCCGTGTCGACGATATTTGTGTGAGGTGTCAATGAAGTTATCATAGTGCTGTATGGAGACACTGTGAGCTCGCTCGGTGTTTCTACGATTCGCTGTTAGGGTATGCATGGCTGAACACAGGATAGTTTTGTAATAACGTAAGGAGGGCGGGGTACGTATCACTGGTAATTCGAGATCACACGCAGCCTTTGCGAGACTGTCCACAGTATCGTTACCCGCGATGCCTACATGAGATGGCACCCATAAAAAGGACACAACCAATGTATTATCATGGGCATAGGCCAATCGACACAATATATCTCGCACTATATGGTTATCAGCAGGTCTTGGAGAGTAAAGGGCGTGAAGGGCAGACTTAAAGTCGCAGATGATTACCCCATATAAACGTCTCTCAGTAAGGAGGGTAACAGCATCTAACAGTCCATTTAGTTCACAGTAGGTGGAACTTGATGTGTCGGGCAAGCGACGGCCAATCCACCCATCTCCCCCTGGTGGTTCCAGAGTGGGGGAGAATACAGCACACGCAGCACTCCCGTCCGCCTGCATTGAGCCGTCAACGTAGAGATGGTGTGCCGTGGGAACTGAGGCAGACACACAGGCGATGGTCTCTAGGGCCAACTGTTTCTGGAGAAGGGGATGGGCCGTTTTAGACGTGGGAGTAAAGGAGACGAAAGGGAGAGGTTCTCGCCAGGGTGGCAATTCAGGTACAACCTCAGCAGCCGGAACATCAATGGCCAATCTCTGGAAGTCAGCACACACGGTACGGATAAGGTTACGTCCACCCGGCCGAAGGTGAGGCCGAGGCATATCAGGGTTGAGTGCCGCCAAGATGACGTTGGAGTAGTGAGGAGCCAGATGGGGAGAGCATAGACACTTGATGCTAAAGTAAGTGACATTAGCGTATATCCTGTCAACAAGTGGGGTCAAGTTAAGCTCAGTTAGCATGTTGACTATTCTGGTGGAGGTAGGACAGCCCAGGATAAATCGCATGACTCTGTTTTGAAACTTTTCAAGGGGCTGCAGTGCTGTCTTAGGGAGCTGACAGAGTGCAGGAGAAAGGTAGTCAATTACTGATCGTAGGAACATTATGTAGATGGTCCTAGCGACAGGGATAGAAACTCCTTTCACGTTGTTGGCAAGCCACTTGACAGGGATGAATCGTCGCTCTAATCTATCCAGCAGGTCTGTAACGATTGGATGGATACGTTGCCGTGCGGGTATGGTTGGGGTGATACGCACGGGGGCACCTAGGTAAGTGTGCAGTGTGGTACAACATTCCCTCCCACGGTGAAGACTGGCAATGTTCGAGGGTTGCGTGTAGAGAATATCCTACTCTTGTCGGGTGAAATTATGAGGCCACAAGCAGCTGATGAATCATAGAATGAGTGAAGGAGGACCTGAAGATTCTGGGGTGAGTCGGTGTGGATGCAAATGTCATCAGCATAACACGTGATTGTAGTGCCAGGGATGTCAGGTAGTATAGCAAGAAGGCGGTGAACTAGGACATTGAAGAGAAAAGGACTGAGAACGCCACCTTGTGGAGTACCTAAGTCAAAATTTCTGGAGGTACTGCATGCGCCCCTAAAAAGGACTTGAGCAGTTCTGTTGCTAAGGTAGCTTCTTATCCATCTCAACAAGTTACCCTTGATACCAAAAGCCACGAGTTGATCAAGTATGATGTCCCTGTTTGCAATATCAAAGGCACTCTTGAGATCGATGAATGCGACCACACTGGTGGGTGAGAGGCGGGTATAGAGGTCGAGAAGGCAGTGGTGTGTACCTCGATGTGGCAGGAAACCATACAGTCGCGGTGAGAGCTTGGACTGGAGACGAAATATCAGACGGTTGAGGAATATTCTTTCAAGCACCTTGCAGAAGCACGAGGTTAGGGAGATGGGACGAAATTTATCAGTGCCGGGTTTAGGTATGGGTACTATAATACTGGAGGTCCACGCGCTGGGTACGTAACCCCTCTGAAAGCACATATTAAAAAGCTGTAAGAGTGGGTTATCTGGGACCTTGTGGAGAAGACGTAGGACAGAGTATGTGATCCCATCTTCACCGGGAGCCGTCGCCGTACCTCGAGTGAGGGCACGCTGAAGCTCTTGTGGTGTGATGGGTACGTCATCCTCTTTATCTAACTGCAACAGGGCATCTACCAAACGGAGAGTACGAAGGTTCGCCTGGGAAGAGAGGGCTTCTTGAACAGGTGTTGGGAGGTTATCAAGGCTTGATTGTGTAGACCAGGTGTCAATTAGTGTCTGGGCATATTCCATCGGACTATGATGGAGTGCAGTGCGGGGTCGTTTCTTTACAAATTTTTTTAATTTTGTGCCACATAGTTCCTACGCTGGTAAGATGATTGATGCTGTCAGTAAGGGCATGCCACGAGTCAGTTTGGGCACACTGTTGTAGACCTATCAATTCGTCACGTGACGTCTGATATTGTTGAAGATGGGCAGGAGATGGTTGTCTTTGGAAGGTAAGGCCATGTTCCATCGGCTTCCTTTCTGCCTGAAGTACACGGTCATTAAGCGACGTTGTGCGAGGCCGAGGACTACGGGTGAGATGAGGTCTGGTGACATATCGGGTGTAAAAGTTGTGTGTTAATTTCACCAGTGAGGAATATAACTCATCAGGGGAATGAATGTTGAAAGTAGGAAGCAGAGTGGTCATGTAGGAGATATACGTCGGACAGTATTTGGGAGGTATCCCTCCGTTGTGGACCCCAGACTCTAAATCTTCTGCATATTTGTGAATTTTCGTCTCACCCGTTCCCACAGCAGTTTGTATATTGTTTGCATCCATATTACATATCCAACAATATTAAGTGATGTTGGGGAAAAATGGAGCTGAATGTAACTTGAATACAAACTGTTACGTAATTGAATACACTTACTGCAAAGGACACAGAGGACAAAAGTTAAAAAGGCAAAGGAAAGGGTAATTTGATTTACCGTACTTTATTTCTATCTACGAGCACACAGCCCATTTTAGGAGGGTCAAAAACTATTTATATTTAAAGTTACCCCGTAATAGAATTGTACATTTGTATTTAAGTAACATACAAGCTCTAAGAAGTATTCATGTCTATAATGATAAATTTAAATGTATTATAATTTACAATGTAGTGAATAAAATAGACATTTTTGATTAATTATACAAAATTATATTATATTTGTATAGTAAGTTTATACAATTACAAACAAGTATAAATTAAGCTATATATAACAATGCAATCTCATGTAATACGGGTTATACAATCTCTCAATAATGTAATGAACGTAAGTTGAATTCCGGACTTCAACACCATAATTGTAAATTAGTTTGCATATTACGAAAGACATACGGTCGTATTACCATTGACATCTACTTAACAATGCATTGTATTGCTTTGACTGTTACACCAACGCGATTTCCGCGCAATTCGAACCGTTGGTTTGAATGGAACCTTGCGGGAATCTTCATAATGATGGGTTGCTCAGTGTAACCACTTATGATTGACAGATCCTAAGAATGACCTACTTACATGTTAAGTATTGATCACACTCCCTCTTTAGATATCATGTCCGGCTCTATCACGTTTCTCTCTCTCTCTCTCTCTCTCTCTCCTAGGATAAGATGGATGGATGGGGTAAAAGGAGCATTGGGAAAGAGGTGAATGTCTGTTGAGGAAGGACAGAAGATAGGGGTGAATGAAGAAAGGTTGTGTATGGATGATGCTGTGGTGCATGAGGGGGAGTTGGTGGGGGGTGAGGGAGTATGTATGAGAAATAAATTGATGCAGCCCGATGGGATTTCTTCCCGTCTTCTCCTTTTCTGCATGAGGGGACGGAGAGGGGGGTCGCCGATTTAATGAAGCGGCCTTGCTGTGTCTTGCTGCATTGCCTCTGACCCAGGGCATTGGGCAAGATGCAGGGATGACACGTCATCTAGGAGGTGCCAAGATAAGAGGGAGGGAAGGAAGTAGAGGAGAGTGGAGTATGTAGGAGATGAAATGGGTGGGAGTGGTTTCTATGCCTTTTTTTTTTTTTTTTTTTTTTTTTTTTGCTACCTCCCTTGTTAGGGAGAAAAGCCGTTGGTATATGTATGTATAGTTAAAACTTGCGTTGTCTGGCAATTTTATGATATTCTTACGAATAGATTTTTATGGAGACCAATTACTCTGTAACACTTTTTGTTATTTTGTTTCCGACATTTAACTCCATTTTCAGATACAGCTTACCTCATCAGCTTTCTGTGACTGGTACGCTATCATAACCAAATTTCAACTTGAAATTTTTACTATTCCGTTTCATGTCGTTACCAGTTGCCGACAAGTCTTATCAAATGGGTCATGTGAATTCAAAGACAACGTGAGCACGGAGGTTATATCGATGGTGTGCTTAACGTCGTACTGGGAAAGGTTAACGTCCTCCCACCGTGTTTCTTGTGATTTTCCGTTTCAATTTCTTCTTGGTCAATCGTTATACCATGAGAATGGTTCTCAAGTTTTTGTTACAATTATTTTGTTTTCGCCATAACTATTTCGACATTACTAACTTTTATTTCATGTAAATGTATTTGAATCATTGAGAGTGGGTATAATCGTATTTTGTATCTGTCACATTTCTCATAATTAGTTTACTTACACATCAGTGCAGCTCTATGTTTGTTGTAGAAATAATGTAGATCGTATACAATTCCTTAAATGTTTAGATGAAATGTATTTCTATTAGTCTACCATACAAAAAAAAACGTGTTTTCTATGTTGCCGAGTTACCACAAAAAATGGTAAGACAACCGATCACAAAGCGGGAAAGAAAAAATTACACGCACAAAAAATAGATTGGCCTTGAGGAGTGGAAGGGGTCGTAGAAGACTACGGGAGTGCTGGAGAGCTAGTATACGCACAGCGGTTGTATGAATAGGTGCGGTAGCATCACAGGTTCAAATTTGTGGCAAGTATGAAGTCTTTTCATTACGTAATAGGTGTTCTAGCAATGGGGCTGGTGGTGCTGGCTCAAGGCTCCCGTCTAATACGCCTCACCTGCAGACCCGCGCTTCAAGGTCACATTATAGGGTGCGATTGTAACCGCCATTTGCCCAACCAACTGTACAAGTTCTTCCCGCCACTTGAGAACGTGCCCCTGAAGTGCAGCATTTCCTTGAGGGCCGGATCACCGCCTAACGATTGCAGGACCGTGGACAATGAGCCCAAGTTTACCCAGTGTTCTGTTACCATACCGGAAAGCCTGCTCGTCATGGCCAGCTACATGTTACAGGGTGAAGGGGTGTCGGGCGTTGGAGGCATTTCTGTCTCAAACATCAGGGAGTGCCCGGGCGAGTGTGACGTTTATGACGGACACAGTGGCTGTGTTGCCAACCAACACTGTGTTCTCTGCCTGCGCGACTTTCGTGCCTTTTTTCCTGGGACCATTGCGGACCCGTCCTATTGTATGTAATATTTCTTAATGTATGCACTGTTTACAATGAACAAGAATGTCTTGCCTTGACTGTGTTGTCATTATTATGGATTCTCTGCAAAGATAAAATGTACGCGATGGCTGTTGAAAAGGGATCTTATTTACATAATGTACGTCTACAGAAAAGCATCGCGTAAAATGTAGAGGTTACTAATAAACCCAACTTCGTAATGTTAATTAATCGTCTTATGTATACGTAAGGTTAACTCTGAGTATTACTCTTTATTACTGGATGTGTAGCCAACTCCTGTCATGTTTGAAATAAAAAAATAAATACTAATACGAATTAACTGATAAGTGCAAAAATAAAATACATATAACCGATGAATGTGTTTAACTTCCCCATACGAATGGAATGGTTTGAGGATTTCAACAAGAGTGGTGGTGATATTCATCCATCGATGATCCAATGTTTTAAATCCAAATTGTATTTTATCCAAAGACAGATCTTTTCAATAAGGTTTTCCATGGCTAATAAAATCGCTTGGTGACGGCCGAGACAAATGTAAATTCAGTGGATGTAGATGCCATGGTGTAATTATAACGTGTTAAAATCCACCCAACGATACCACTAAAACTGACACAATTATTTTACATTTTTCTCGATCGAGAAAGCAACCCGAGAGTAATCCACTAGAGATATTTTTTCCAGAGATGAGAGTTGCTTATGCCGCCTTATGGTTAAACAGGTTTTTTGGCGATACGTCATTCCCGATCTCTCATCAAGTTTGTGACAACTCAGACAACTTTCACCAGTGCGATGAGCGGTACTCTGCACTGGGTAAGACTACTAAAATGATCTTCTCCCTTAAAATAAAAAAAAGATATGAGAATGGTACATAGTCATCCATATATAGAAATTCGTGCCAAATTCGTGCCAAACACAGGACTAGTGGGGAAGTCTATTGTCATTATATCATAATTATCATTATCACCATTATTAGTATTATCATTAATATTATCATTATCAAACATTATCATTATAATTACTATCGTTATTTTTACCATTGCTAGTACATTACCCGTTGTTTTTGTTAATTGAGGATTTAGCATTAATGTACATTTTAATTTATTTAGTGCATATGCTTAATGATACAATATTTTTTCTCACAATAAAATTATAGGATGAGTAAAAAATAAGATGAGAAAATGTTTTACTCTGCTGAGTTGATTGATTGAAAATAGATATTCGCGTCCACTTTTCTCTTGAGAACCTCTGCGTGCACTGAGCAATTTTGGAAGGCTTCGGACAGGCGGGCAGGCGCAATCGTCTCAGCAACAAAATAAAACATATTATTATTCGATGTTCCTCATTTCTTCTTAACATTTCTTACGATATTTCCACTAAGGCCATGCTTAAGCTTTGAATTAATGTTTTTTTTTTCATAATAATTTATCGAAAGGATGTACTGAATAGGCTAATAAAAGTCTGAAAGTAGTGAGCGCTGAAACTATCGTTGGTTGTAGGAATAGGATAGCTTTATGGATGGGGATAATAAGTGGTAATGGACATGGAACTGCCTAGTGTAGGCCTTATGGTCTCTTGCAGTCTTCTTCTTTCTTTTGTTCATATGATTAAACATGAAAAGGAGGGACTGTGACCCCTTGTGTATTCATTGCGAATAGCTAAGCTAGCCAGCCTTGTTTTATCTTATTGTTTATATCAATTGATTAATTTATTTATTTAGTCATTGTTCAGTTGGAGTCTACTTGACCACTAGGTTGGTCTGATGCCAAGTATGGATCGTGGTGATAGTGGGTAAACTGCCCACTGCGAATGGAACTGTGAGCTTTTCTATTTAGTACCTTCGTATGATACGAGTAGGTGACAGTTTAATGCAAGATCTAAGAATATAAGGTCTAACCACTTCCGACCGAATTTCGAGGGAGTTGGCGCAGCGGGCCCGTGAACGTCACCTGGCTGTTCAAAGTGGGGTTAGCGGGTCCTATAGCTGTCAGTTGAAGCTGGTCCGTCGTTCGAAAATGACGTCGCCTTCGCTCGCACCGCTCCACGCAATTAGTTATATTCTGACAAATATTATATGAATATATATAAAATATCATAGTTCCTGTCTATATATATGAATATATAATATATATGATATATAATATATGTATATATAAAATATTATAGTTCCTGTCTTCCTTGGCGTTTCACAGTTTTCTTCAGTGTATCACAAAGAGAAAATGGACTCAGCCAAATGACGTCAGAAGCTGCGCAGAAGAATTCAAACGGTCTGACCTGTATATTTAGACCTTGGTTTAATGGAGGACTAGTTGAAACGTATTCATATCTAAAACTATAAAGCAGTACTAATTCTACTCAGTTATTAGATAGTTTACATGGATAATGAGTGTGACTCCATCCAAGTAGTAGTATAGTGCAGGTTAGGTTAGATGGGCGGAGGAAGGATTTGGAGGGTTAGTATAAGGAAACAAAGAAATGGAAGGAAGTTTGAGTTATGATAGCTGTGGGGCTGACGCACTTACTCAAATAAATGGTGGGAGTCAAATTTACTATATCATTGGAGTTGCAATGTATACCGTTCAAAATAGTAACGTGCAAACTACAATATCTCCAAAACGATCTTCCTGGAGTTCCCATTCTGTCGACGACAAGGTACATTTGTCCCCACGAAATTCACATTACTTCAAATCTTACTCATTCGTGATTTACCAGTTTCTACATCACATGTAGTGACGTGCACCATCAACACAAAACTATGGGCGAGCACCGACGACATTAAAACTAGTGGTGGGCAGCTACCGGTGAAATTACAGATTTTATCGGCAACAAACTTAATGATAGCTTACCGACAAAAATTCTGCTACCGGTAAAGCTTCGTTAACCGATAACTCGATAAGCTATACCATAACACTCACTCAAAGAGCGTTAACTTCGGTAAGCACGTCTCGGCTTGGTGGTACTGAGTGAACGA
Source organism: Oratosquilla oratoria (assembly GCF_046742065.1). Lineage (NCBI taxonomy): Eukaryota > Metazoa > Arthropoda > Malacostraca > Stomatopoda > Squillidae > Oratosquilla > Oratosquilla oratoria. Next base: position 33,161,533 of record NC_134779.1, on the reverse strand, counting down.
AAATGTATACACCACACCCACCCTCAGTGGGCACAGACCTCTTTGAAGTGAATCGAAGAGCCAACCTGGTAGCTAAACGACAGCAACGGGCAGAAAGAACAAATCAACTACAACCACCTTCCACGATTCAGTGCGATCAATCAATGCCCTCGATTGTTCAGGGCAAGAATTGGCCTTACGAGTCAAGAGAAGGCTCACCACCCTAACAATAACTAACCTCTTATGACCCCCTCCTCTATTCTACCTTCTATTGGGACTGGAAACTATGATACTCGGATACGAGTACATGCCGACGACGATATATATATATATATATATATATATATATATATATATATATATATATATATATATATATATATATATTATATATATATATATATGCATATATGTATATGTATATATATATGCATATATACAGTATATACATATATGTATATATATATTTGTATATATATATATATATATATACTAATAAGAACACGGGTACGTGTGTTCACTTAGGCAAAGTAGACCACTTGGAAAAAGACACTAACGAAGCAGAGCGCTTTCGTATATTACATCTTCAGTGCAAGGAAACAAAGAAATGGAAGGAAGTTTGAGTTATGATAGCTGTGGGGCTGACGCACTTACTCGAATAAATGGTGGGAGTCAAATTTACTATATCATTGGAGTTGCAGTGTATACCGTTCAAAATAGTAACGTGCGAACTACAATATCTCCAAAACGATCTTCCTGGAGTTCCCATTCTGTCGACGACAAGGTACATTTGTCCTCACGAAATTCACATTACTTCAAATCTTACTCATTCGTGATTTACCAGTTTCTACATCACATGTAGTGACGTGCACTATCAACACAAAACTATGGGCGAGCATATATATATATATATATATATATATATATATATATATAATATATATATATGTATATATATATATATACATACATATACATATGTATATATATATATACATACATATACATATGTATATATATATATTGCAGAAACCACAGGGAAATTAAAGTTGGAATACTGAACGTTTTCGTCTATTACGACATCCTCAGAGTACAAGAAAGAAAAAATAGAACGCAATATTTATACAAAAGTAAGAAAACTGGGAGAGGTTCTAGCCACATAAACCTTCGGACAATATATATACATACACGTTCAATTACACATAAATGTGTATGTATGTATAATCGCCGAATGTTTTATGTGGCTATAACTTCTCCCAATTTTCTTACTTCTGTATAAATATTGTGTTCTATTTTTTCTTTCTTGTAATATGAGGATGTCGTAATAGACGAAAACGTTCAGTATTCCGACTTTAATTTCCCTGTGGTTTCTGCAGTATCTTTTCTTCACGCGTTATTGTAATTATTTGTGCAACGTGGATATATATATATATATATATATGTGTGTGTGTGTGTGTGTGTGTGTGTGTGTGTGTGTGTGTGTGTGTGTGTGTGTGTGTGTGTGAGAGAGAGAGAGAGAGAGAGAGAGAGAGAGAAATTCGCTAGTAATAGCGACATCAATCCGATAATTCTTATGACAGTCGCATGCAGGATTCGAACCTACTGCTATCGGCCTCCCGTAAGATTACCTTCGCAGAGCCTTAGACCACTACACCATCAGACACTTAAAAATGTTGAAAACCTAGAAACAAACTGATTCCCGAGAGTAGGAAAGATCACTAATCTGCGACCCCAATTCCTGTTTTACACAAGGCCCAAGTGCACCAGAGGGTAAGAGGTAAGGGTCGGAACAAATCCTTTTCACGCTATTCGCCATTGTAACTATGAGAGAAATTCGCTAGTAATAGAGACATCAGTCCGATAATTATTATCACAGTCGCATGCAGGTCTAAGGCTCTGCGAAGGTAATCTTACGGGAGGCCGATAGCAGTAGGTTCGAATCCTGCATGCGAATGTCATAATAATTATCAGATTGATGTCGCTGTTACTGGTGAGTCCGGACCTTAAAACCAGGAAGCAGTGTATTAGCACCAAAAATAAAGCTAACAGAGCATTAGGCTTCATTGCTAGGACGGTAACGAATAGAAGTGCAGAGGTAATTATTAAACTCTATCTAGCGATAGTTAGACCCATCCTTGACTATGCGGTACAGTTTTGGTCTCCGTCCTACAGAATGGACATAAATTCACTAGAATCAGTACAGAGAAGAATGACCAAAATTATACATGGACTCGGAAATTTGCCTTACGAAGAGAGGCTTAGGCACCTTAACTTACGCTCTCTGGAAAGACGTAGAGTGCGGGGCGATCTAATAGAAGTGTTCAAGTGGATCAAAGGCTATAACAAGGGTGATGCAAACAAGGTCATCATAATAAAACAACAGGGCAGAACTCGCAGTAATGGGTATAAACTGGACAAATTTAGATTTAAGAAGGAAATAGGCAAGAATTGGTTTACTAATAGGGTGGTCGATGAATGGAATAAACTTAGTAACCATGTAGTAAGCGCTGAAACTATCAGTTGTTTTAAAAAACGATTAGACAACTTTATGGATGGGGATGACAGGTGGTGATGGATACGGAGCTGCCTAGTGTAGGCCTTATGGTCTCTTGCAGTCTCCTTTATTCCTATATTCTTATGTTTTGCATTCATATCACGACAAATCCAACAACTTCGATTGGTAACGTTTCTTGCAGAAATTAATATTAAGGGATGGTGAAATAGAATTCCGAGCCGAATGTAATGTGAGCACAAATTATTTTGTAACTGAATACACTTACGGCAAAAGACACTGACTGATCATATGTTGTGCCTGAGGTTTTGTCATGTACTCGTACCACCAGGTGTGTGAAACGCACGCAGCTGCGAAGATTTGAAGCCATAGCAGTCAAGTGGGATCCACTGCAAGAGGCCAGTAGATAGAGGTAAACATTTAGGTAGATCGAGGGTTAGGTGAAACGAATGTAAATTCTATATTCAGCTGTTATGATACAATGGCCGACTGGAAGTTGCAGAGTTGTGCATTCTAGCTTACCGTCTTGTATTGTAAACATTGTTTGGAGCGGCGATCAAAAGGTGTTGATGTGACTAATATGTAAACATAGAGCTCGTTCTGCTTGGGACAAATTGCTTGCGTAAACAAGATTTCTAGTGGCGGTATAACAGTCTTTCTGACTGGAGAAAAGAGTGGAGGAGGAGAAAAATTATTGGTGCATGGAGGTAAAGTCGCGCCCTAAAAGGGTGGCACTTATTTGTAACGTTCAGAGTTATTGGATGAATTCAATAGTGACGTCGGAGCAGAGGCAGCTGGGGGGGGGGGGGTGAGTCCTTGGTGTACCATATCAAAAAGCGATGTAGAGAATTAATGAAAAAGAAATCAAGAAATTTACACCAGTTTGCTTACCCCACCCAGAAACATTACTAGCTCTGATTATAGAAGATTTGGTGGAAACATACTTAAGAAAAGGAGAAGGCATGGGGCCTACGGAATAATAACACAAGTGGCTAAGTGTTAGTGGCAGCGAATCTAACATCCACCCAATTAGTCTTCGGACATTTGTTCTTCTGGACAATTAGTCCCCATCTTCAAGTCATAAAAGGATAATCAGCTTAAAACATCAGTAATAAGAAAAAAGGATCGAAAGATTGAAATTTATGTATAGATAATTCTTTATTATCTATAGACACATATACATTATTTTCAATACAATGTCTCTTCTCGACGATTGAAAGATTGAAATTTATGTATAGATAATTCTTAATTATGTATACACACATAAAATATTCATTATTTTCAATACAATGTAATGTTATCATTCACTTTGATGAATTTACAATTATGTAAGACGAGTACAATTACCGGTATTTGTCAACATTCTAGCACATATATCATCATGAGAAACACAGTTTATTGAGACCTGACCTCAAGTTATTTATTTAACCAATGAAAATGGTTAATTGCCGTGATGATCCATCACAAATGCTATATAATAGGCCACAAAACCATACCAGCAATAAAAAGCCGAAAAGCCAACTAAGAAACGAGTCAAGCGTAAACATGTGCAACTTCAGAATAAACTTCAATACTTGTGCGAGCAGCATCGCGATGGCATATCAAATGTCAATCATTTCCTCCGTCGTGTTGGAAGAAATATGCGATCATGAACTGAAATTTTCAATAAACTGTGTTTTCTATGATGGTATCTGTACAAGAATTTTGACAAATACCTGTAATTCTACTTGTCTTATATAATTGTAAATTTATTAAAATGAATGATTATATTATATTGTATTGAAAAAAATGTATATAGTATGTGTCTATACATAAGAAAGAATTATCTATACATAAATTTCAATCTTTCAATCGGTTTGTACGGTATAAAAGGATAGAAATACTCGTCGAGAAGAGACATTGAGCCGTATTCATAAAAATGAAGGATATCCTTGCAAGCATAAGGTAGAAGTATAAGGTAATGCTCTCAAGCAAAAGGTAGAAGTATAAGCATATCCTTCTTTCCATATTCATAATGATTACCTTATACTTGGGAGGATATCCTCCAAGCAGAAGTAAAAGAATGACTCGTGTTTCGGGAGCGCCGGGTTACATTGTTACATGTTTGAACGTGTCGTAACTCGTAGTATATCTGATGTGATGTCCCTGTTTCCCGTACACGAGTTTACTATTGCGTTGGTGGTTGCTGAGTGGAGGTATGTGGTGATTGCTCCCCTACATTATTTCAGGTAACAATATAAGCATGGCAAAATTACTAAATACAATATAGATAATAAAATAAAAATTATCCATTCATTCGCATGAGCAATTATGCTATCAACTACTGCATTCACAGTCCGTGATACCGTAGCTTGGCTAACACCAAGTTCTTGACCGATACCTTTTTGATAGCCAGGATCACTGAGATAACGCAAACATATCTTCATTCTATGGACAGATGACAAGGCGCCTCCCCGAGTTCCTTCATTGGTGCCTAAAAATCTGTCCGCAAGCCACTGTACATTTTGTTCTTCAAAACGGAATAACATTTTAAAATCACGATCAGGTGTAGGTAAACGGGGCATGTAATGTTTAACATGCCTCACATCCACAAACTTTGCCATCGTGCTGAGAGTTGGACAAAACAACGTTTCACTTTTAACTGTAGTCTGCTACTGACCAGACTCAGCCTTCTTGAAGCATATGCTCTTTATTTGAAGTAAAGGGTATTGTTTATGTATAACCATTTACTTTTATGCGATTATAAGGTTATGCTTTTGCTCGACAAGTAAAAGGTTTTGCTTGAATTTTTATGAATACAAGTAGAAGGATTTCCTTCATATTTTGCAAGTATAAGCATATCCTTTTCTTTATGAATACGGCCCATTGTTTTGAAAATAATGTATATTATATGTGTCTACAGATAATAAAAAATTAATTATCTATAGATAATAAGAATCATCTTTACATAAATTTCAATATTTCCTTTTACTGATGTCAGAAGACTAAATGTCCAGAATAAGGCTGCATTTCCACCGAGCGAGTCAGGGCCGATTCTCGTCATATGCTGTGAATTCAAATAGCTGGAAGACTTTGTTTGCAACATTCTAGACTTCCTTGGGAACATTTCAACAATCTGTAACATTTGTAAAGGTTTGGCTCCTTTCATTTCGCCATTCGGTTTCTCAATACGTGACGCAAAGCCAATTTGACATTTGAAGATTGGAAAAAAAACGAAAGATTGTAACCGAAGTCGTTTTTACCCAAACGAACTGACAACGGTTGATGAGAATCTGACGAGACTCGCTCGGTGGAAACGCAGCCTAAATGTCCTACAACCCAGTCAAGCATCAGGATGCTTTGGCTGGCAAAGCATTCTTAAATGGGCGTGATATTTGATCCTCTAAACAAACTAAATGTCAGAAGTTAGTATGGCAAAGGAAAGTGTAATTTGATTTACCGTGCTATGTTTAGACATATACTCGTACGTACGGCCCATGTTATAGCATGGATACAAGCAATCAATATATAAAATTACCCGTAATATAATTGTAAATTTGTATATAAGTAATATACTAACTTTAAGAAATAGCTATGTATATAATAATATTGTATTTTGTTATTTAGTTTACAATTTAATAAGAAAAAATAATTAATTTAGATTATTAAACACTTATATATAATATTTGTAAAGTAAAATTTTACAACTATATACAAATATAATTTGGAATACATACTGTAATGCATACCAACTATTTTATTCACCTATCCTTTACTAATTCGCACAATTATATTTGAAAGTAGGTCGCGTACCTACATAATATATATAAAAGGAATATAGCGTACGAGCACCTGCAACTTGAAATGAAGAAGACTAAGTAATTGTAGTCGATTCGTATTCATTATTCCGTGGTTCAAGTGTTTTAATTGTATTAGTGCGTCGTATTTCCTAGATTACATGACACCAGAATGTCAGAAGTTAGGATGGCAAAGGAAAATGTAATTTGACATACCGTGCAATGTTTAGATATATACGTACAGCCCATGTTAGCATGGATGTAAGCAATCAATATATAAAGTTACCCTGTAATATAACTGTAAATTTGTATATAAGTAATATACTAGCTCTAAGAAATAGTTATATATATAATAATATTGTATTTTGTTATATAATTTATAAATTTATTTAAAAAATTAATTTAGATTATTAAACAAACATATACTATATTTGTAAAGTAAAATTGTACAACTACATATAAATATTTAAATCCCGATAAGATGCCAATTCGCGCACATAAAGAAGATAAAGTCCTAATATCAATAACATAATTGAGCAATTAGGTCTTTCCCACATCTATCATAACTCTTCCTTCCTTCCATTCTTTCTTACCCTACATTAAATCCCAATTCCTCCTCCCTCCCTTCCTCTCCCCCATCTTATCTATCCTCCCCTCTATCTATCTATAAATTGACAGAGCAAGTGAGACTGCCCCACATCTATCAGAACTCTTACTTCCTTGCATTTCATTCTTTCCTTCCACTTAACCCCCAATCCACCCTCCCTCCCTCTCCCCCATCTCATCTATCCTGCCTCCTAACTAAAAGAGAGCGGAAAAAAAAGTCCAAAAGACTATAAACTCACCGAGCAACTGGGTCTGCCCCACACCTATCATAACTCTAACTTCCTTCCATTTCAATCTATCCTTCCACTAAACCCCCAAATCCGGGGGAGAGCGATGAGGTCAACTTGTAGGGTGCGAATGAGAAGGTGATAGACCGAGCACTGCAAACCACAGACACAAAGGTGCAACACGCAGCTACACTCACAATTCCATAATCTGCTCACAGGATACTACCACACGCACCCATCACAGAACACACTAAACGACTACTAACACAAGCAAGACACATACACGAATACATCACAACACATCCACAAGGACCACATCACATCAAAAGACTTGACAAAATCAGACAACTACATAGCACAACACCAAGAAAAATGGCAGGAAATGATCTCCAAACTGTCATCTACCAGACACAAAAACATTCTGGAAATCGGTGAACAGGATGATGGGAAGCACTTAAACGTCACATAATCATTACATAACAGATGAACAAGGCAAAAAACACTATACACCACAAGAAAAAGAAACAGCACTACGCACACACTGGGAAAAAACTTTCACCATCACACCAACAGAAAACCAAGACTTGACAAGGACTTTGAAGAATACATTGAAACTTGCATGGAAGAACACTCCTCTGTCATAACCCCCTCCACACACTCCTACCCCTCCGCTCTCCCTAAGGAGGGACAACCCAAGCCCATACAAACACATACACTACGTGAAGCCCTAAGCTCTATAAAAAATGGCGCCAAGCAGATCGGGAATAACAAAACATATGCTCACACACCCACATCCCACAATAATACAAAACCTCACAAATATCTTCAATGCAGCACTAGAGATGGGTTACTTTCCACGCACTTTAAAAACAGCAGTAATAATCTTTATCCCCAAAACAGGTACTTAAGACAAGTAAACAATAACAGACCCATATCACTCTTAGAAATACACGGAAAACTCTTCCAAAAAATACAAAATCACAGACTCTACACACACCTCCATCAAAAAAACATATTAAAACCGTCACAACACGGCTTCAGACCAGGATTCGGCACACACACAGCTCTGACAGCACTATACCAATCAATAGCAATAGCTAAAGCCCTGAGGCATCAGATCAACCTGGTGTTCAGGGACGTGAACAAAGCCTTTGATAAGGTATGGTGGACAGGGCTAAAATACAAAATAATTCAACTACAACTCCACCCATACCTCACACGTATACTTTGTAATTTCATAACCGACAGGAAAGCATGCATCCGCATACACCACCACATAGGACAAGAAGTCTCCATACACGACTCGGTGGCGCGGTTGATAGAGCACTGGACTGCCAAGTACGATGGTGCTCGTAGTACCTGGTTCGAATGCTACCCAGGGCCGAAATTATTTCTGCGCTTCCGGTCGTTACTCTGACTCTCGTGGGCGGGGAGTTGTGTGTGTGTGTGTGTGTGTGTGTGTGTGTGTGTGTGTGTGTGTGTGTGTGTGTGTGTGTAAGGTCATAGCATTACCCATATATCGGTCATACGAGCTCTGAGCTCTCTTCCGGGAGGGAAATAGCTGTCGATCACGAGTCCAACACGTGATCCAAAAAAGACCAAGGTGAATACTTGTGGAGTCCCGCAAGGAAGCTCCATTAGCCCAACACTTTACAACATTTACATACAAGATATTCCGGAGCCACACCCGGGATGTCAACACATCATATACGCGGATGACATCACACAAATAATTACACAGCCAGGTAAATCAACACGCATGCTTGCGAAAAAAGTCAGAGCGCGAGATCAAAAGCATTAATGGTTACGAGCGCTGCTGGAAAATTCGCACGAACCAACACAAATTCACACTAATACACATACAAGGACAAGGGAGGTCACCTGTCACGACAGATGGCATCCAACACAAATACTCAACGCATGGCAAAGTGCTCGGCTGGAACTTCTTCTCCTATGGAGGAGCAGCCTATGTCGAGAGGGCAGCAGCTTTAGCTAAACGGAGCCTTCACAGGCTTCAACGCTTCAAAGAGCTGCCAATGAAACAAAAGCGGACCCTGTACTTCGCCTATATGAGGAGTGTTGTAACATATCCTGCTATACCACTCCACACACTTCGAAAGACACCACTACAGAAATTACAGTGTACAGAACAGAGCGCTACAATTCATCACAAACACGAAACATACAGACAGAAAAACAGCCGAAGAATTACACACAGAAACTAACACTCCAGCGATAAACACGCAACTACACACACAAGCAACTAAAACATGGGAAAGATTATTCACACTCGACACACCACTCTTACAAGAACTCACGTCACTACCGGAACACACGAAACAACATAAAAAACTGGCCTCTAAGCTATGAAAAAACATTAAAAGATCAAACTTCACAATTCACAATATAATCACGTACGAGTAAAAACTCACATCAACATCAGACAGACGCGGTTGAAAAGTTAATACACCACACCCACTCTCTAACATCCTCCAACCACCCGACAGGCAAGCTATGACGCGGAAGAAAATTTATACACCACACCCACTCTCAAACACCCTCCACCACCCGACAGGCATGCTAAAGTTAATACACCACTCCCACCCTCAAACACCCTCCGGCCATTCGGCATGCACTCACGGATAAACAACTCTCACACGACCAAAACGCAACACGAAACATAAATACACACATAACATGGAAGTCCTCCAATTAGGCACACACAAACTCACTAGTAAGGAACACAAAGTTCTCCCAAATTAGCAGCATCAATCCAATCCAATACAATCCCAACAAATCACTTAGCGTGATGGATAGGAGTATATATGGGGGCAAGATCTAAGAATATAAGGTCTAACCACTTCCGACCGAATTTCGAGGGAGTTGGCGCAGCGGGCCCGTGAACGTCACCTGGCTGTTCAAAGTGGGGTTAGCGGGTCCTATAGCTGTCAGTTGAAGCTGGTCCGTCGTTCGAAAATGACGTCGCCTTCGCTCGCACTGCTCCACGCAATTAGTTATATTCTGACAAATATTATATAAAAAATATATATAAAATATTATAGTTCCTGTCTATATATATATGAATATATAATATATATGATATATAATATATAAAATATTATAGTTCCTGTCTTCCTTGGCGTTTCAGTTTTCTTCAGTGTATCACAAAGAGAAAATGGGCTCAGCCAAATGACGTCAGAAGCTGCGCAGAAGAATGTAAACGGTCTGACCTGTATATTTAGACCTTGTATGGGGGTACCTACCTCCCTATATACGCCTACCCTTCATGATGAGTGTGACTCCAAAAGTCCGGTTATTACAAGACTATACAACTCCTACGCGGTGTTAAATTACAAACCAAAGGAAATACTACTGAAAAACACTGTAAGTTGGTACCCCAACACTCTTTTGACCTCTCACTTCCTTCTTTACTTCTTTCTCCTTCCCCCACGGGCACCCTCCTTCCTTCCCCCCAAATTACCGGCTTTGATATTACTAGGCCCATTTTACGTGTATATATTTGGAAATATATCGTACACGTACATAGTAGACCCAAAGGAATAGAACGTACGAGCACTTGCAATTTGGAATGAAGAAGGCCACGTAATTGTAGCGGGTTCGTACTCATTCTGCCGTGGTTTAAGTGTATTAAATGTACTAACTCGTCGTTTTTCCCAGATTACTTGACACCCGCCAACTTGCATCACCGTGCTCTCAGACTCGAGCCAATTTTGGAAACCTATCACTTGGTTGATAGGTTACAAGTTATCATTATGGAAACACTGACAGTAGGGAGAATAAATCTCCGGGCGCCATTTGGAATCACGTAATGCGTAGTTATATCTTCACGGGCTGTGGTATCCACATAAATTGACATTTGGCAACTTTTTTTCTTTACAGGATTTGATTAATTTTGTGTCAGAAGGACTCTATGAAACATATTTTTGTACCACAGTACCTATATGTACAACCAAAACAAGTTTATATATATTTTTTCCCATTGTAATTCCATTTGGATACAGGTCGACCTAAATTGTCATAAAATCTTGTCTAGTAATCCAGGAGTACTCACCTGTTCCTCCCCAGTAGGTTCCCTGCTGTAACTCTACTGCAAAAAACACCCCCATGCCTCAAAGAAACCCCACTCAGAAGGATTCCTGCGAAACCCATCTGTAACATGCCCTTATTATTAATCCAGTTTAACTGCAAGCCACATTTTAATTAAAAGACAGTCCCTTATCCGGCGGAGGCCACTGGAACTCGGTACAGGATTAAAAAGTAAAAATTGGAAGTACAGCGATTCATAAGGAGTTCACATTCTTGTAACCGTTATACCCCCTGAAGACGATTCCTGGACGGGAATCGAAACGTCGAAACGTCGGGCAAATAAACCCTTCAATTGAATCTGGTGTTTGCTGTTTTCCAATATATGTATATATATATATATATATATATATATATATATATATATATTGTATACATATATATATATATATATATATATATATATATATATATATATGACAGAATTGAATAGACACCAAGAGAAATCGTTTGATTTATCAAACAAGTAATTGATACAATTAAAGTGCTCATGAATGGTCACAATGTGAATAACTAATATTTGGTTGACATCCCCTTTGCTTTTTCAATGCAAAAACCCTTCTAGGCATGTTGGTGATTAGTTCACGAATATCGTGAGGGATTTCTTGCTATATATCCCATTGTAACCCTAGGAGTTCGGGCTTTAAAAATAGCTTCTTGCTTTTTTTTTTTTTCGAAGTCGTCGGTCTAATATGCCCCAGAGGTGTTCAATAGGGTTCATATCCGGGGACTGACTTGGCCATAAAAGTTTCCTGGTCCCATTTTGGCTCAACCAATTTTGTGTTGCTTGAACAGTGTGACAAGGAGCTCCACCTTTCATATATAGGAAGACGTTTTTACTCATTCTACCACTGAAGAATATTGGAAAGAGTCCTTCCTTTAATATAGAAACATATTTGCCTGAATTGGTGTTTCCTTAACACTTCTCAAGCTCTGATCGACCATCACCCCAAATTGCAACCCCACACCATTATTGAAATGACCCCATGTTTTACTGTTGGCTGCAGTCTTTTGAGGTCAAACTCTTGACTACAGAGTCCCAAGACCAACACTCTTCTACTGTCAGAAAATAATGCGAATCGTGATTCGTCAGAGAAAAGGACAGTGCTCTAAAGGGCCACAGGTCTCTCCACCATCTCAACAGCCCAATCCTTTCTGCGCTTGATATTGACTGGACGAAGGAGTGGTTTCCTTCTTGCAGCTCTGCCATAGTAACCCAGCTTATGGAGATACCTGACAGCTGTTCTGTGACTGGCATCACCTTGTGCTGTTATGTCAGAGGCCTTGCAATGTGAATCCTCTTCGACATTTCTTTTGACTAGGCGCAAGGTTCTTTCTGGGGGCCCGGGACGACCTGAATGAGATTTTCTGCCCTTCTTGCCCTCTCTGGTGAATTGTACGACCACTATTAACAGTAGGAAGGGGGTATTGATAGATTTTCAGATATTTTGCGTTGACTCCACCTTCATGTTGACTCACAACACGACCTCGCTGAAATCCAGATAGGTCTACTACTCCTTTGGTTCGTGGCATGCTTGATTAATCTTGTATGTAATCTGAAACATAAATCTAGGTAAATATATCACATTAGGTAAATTTGAACATTAACCATTAAATAAGAGCAGAAATGCATTTTTTCTTGGTGTCATCAATTCTGTCCTGTCTGTATATATATATATATATATATATATATACATATAAATATATATATATATATATATATATATATATATATATATATATGCAAAGAAATCATAAAACACACGTGATGAACTATTTTTGCAGAAACCACCGGGAAATTGAAACAAGATACCGAACGTTTTCGTCTATTAAAGCATTTTCAAAGGTACAGAAAAGCAATACAGAAAGAAACAATATATACGTAAGGCAGAGGATATTCGGAAAGGTCCCATGTTACATATCATCACACACACTTTTGTCAATAATAGAATTGTCCAATCAACCCAAACTCAAGTTCGTGTTATTCCAAAAGTTCTTTTTATAAAACAAGATTCAATAATATTTCTATAATATTATTACAAGAAGTAATTATTTTAGAATTTCCCCAGTCAATATTATGACCATAATCCCTTTGGTGGACAAATAATCCACTGGAAACTTGCCCCGTGCTAATACTATATTTATGTTGGCCTATTCTTTCTGTATTGCTTTACTGTACCCTTGAAAATGTATTAATAGACGAAAACGTTCGGTATCTGTTTGTTTTTTTCTTTCAATTTCCCGGTGGTTTCTGCATATATATATATATATATATATATATATATATATATATATATATATATATATATATATATATATATATATATATATATATATATATGTGTGTGTGTGTGTGTGTGTGTGTGTGTGTGTGTGAGAGAGAGAGAGAGAGAGAAATTCGCTAGAGTTCGAACCCACTGCATTCGTTTACCTTAAGATTTCCTTCACATTGCCTTAACCCACTCCACCGACCTTCCGTTATGGATCCCAAACTCCAGATCTTCTGTATATTTTATATTTGTGAAGTTTCGTCTCACCCGTTCGCACAGCAGTTTCTAAATTTTTTGCATCCACATCACATGTCCAACAATATTAAGTGATGTTGGGGAAAATCGAGCTGAATATAACTTGAATACAAACTGTTACGTAATTGAATACACTTACTGTAAAGGACACAGAGGACAAAAGTTAAAAAGGCAAAGGAAAGGGTAATTTGATTAAACTGTACTATTCAACAAAGACCCACTGAGTTGGATAAGAAGAGATGAAATAGACGATATCCATATATTTCGATCACAGACTTTGATCCTCTTCAGTGGAATACAGAGTAATGAGGAAAATACATGTCTAATATCCAGAGAAAGGAAAGAAACATGGACGAGTACACAGCCGATTTTAAAAAGAGGGTCCAAAGCTATCAATAATTAGAGTTACCCCGTAATAAAATTGTAGATTTCAAAAATATTTGTATTTAAGTAATATACTAGCTCTAAAAAAGCTTTATACTTATAATATTAATATTTATAACATTATAATTTATAATATAATAAATAAAATAAATATATTTTTAATTAATAAATAAAATATTATATTTGTATGGTAACTTTATACAATTACAAACAAATATAAATTAAAATATCATAACGTTTACAATTGTGAATCTCGGAATAATTACCATTATTTTGGACGTAGGGTTGAACCCTACCACTGAAGATCATACTAGAAGTGAACATTTATGATACAGCTGGACGGTGAATATAAGGGCGTGTTGACATTGGCGATACTAGCCCATTGCGCTGAAATGTAAGTATAATCTAAGGCGATGCAGGCGTTCACGTCAAAACGCGTAGTTATTCTTTGACATATATCGCCGCAGTTTCGCGCAATTCCAACCGCTGGTTTGTTTGTATAAATTCACTAAGCTCACAGAGCGACAAACCTAGAATAGTTGGTCATTTATATCTATACGTGGTGTGCGTGACGCGCAGGTCACGTTACTATGTACAGCAAAGCTGTACGACAATAATAAGAACTCAAGAGAAAAAGGGAGACTGCATGAGACCATAAGGCCCACACTAGGCAGTTCCATTACTTTCTTTAAAGGGAAATATATGGGTGATCAAGGTGAAGTAAGCTTTAGCATCCACCAAAGTGTGTCGAATTAGGGCAGTGTCTAGATTATTGCCCGTTAAGAGAAAGTGACCACAGGTCTTTTGATGATATGTCATTCCCGATGTCTCCTCATAAGACAACAGCTCTCATCAAGTTTGAGGCAACTTGGGGAAAATCGAGCTGAATATAACTTGAATACAAATTCTTACGTAATTGAATACACTGGTAATTGTTGTTACGGGAATGGCATTGTTTACGTTGAGCTACGGCAATTTCCCGAAAGCTCGTTTTATTTTCGAATTGGGAATCTTTCCTGTAACTTCGTACCACACTATTGTAATTTTAATTAATATCATTAAACTCCCCTCCCTCTTTATTATTTATTCAAACCTATGTTATAATTTGATTAACAAATCGGGAACTTGAGAACTTGCTTCAAGTATCAGTTGTCCCGTGGCTTCGAAACCGTTTTGAAGGCTCATTATAAACTCCTGCCGAACAAGACTGATTTTTTAGTCCCGGTACGTCAGACTAGCTTCAACCCTGGTACCAGTGACAAGCTTTATTCATGTCACCAGAAGGACAATAAACCTCGGCAAGGTTCTACAGCCATCGAAACCTCAAACTTATATTCTGTTCTAACGATTTGTTAGAGAACTCAAACAGGTAAGTTCTCTAACGCTCAGTTTTGTTCATTTAATTACGACAACACTTACTGTAAAGGACACAGAGGACAAAAGTTAAAAAGGCAAGGGAAAGGGTAATTTGATTTACAGTACTATTCAACAAAGATCCACTGTGTTGGATAAGAAGAGATGAAGTAGACGATATCCATATATTTCGATCACAGACTGTGATCCTCTTCAGTGAAATACAGAGTAATGAGGAAAATACATGTCTACTATACAGAGAAAGGAAAGAAACATGGACGAGTACACAGCCGATTTAAAAAAAAAAAAAAAAAAAGGGGTAAAAAAGCTATCAATAATTAAAGTAACCCCATAAAAAATTGCAGATTTGTTTTTAAGTAATATACTAGCTTTAAGAAAAGTTTATGCTTATAATGATATTTTTTATGGTATTATAATTTACAATATAATAAATAAAATAAATATATTTTTAATCAATAAACAAAATAATATCATATTTGTATAGTAACTTTACACAACTAAAAACAAATATAAATTAAAATATATACAATAATGTATTCTACATTTTGCTGTCTTTACAACTATCATATAATAGGTTATTTTGGACGTAGGTCAGAAACCTACCAATAAAAACATCATCATGATACTGGGTATGTATGATTCGGTAGATATACTGGCGTGTTTACAACGGCGGTACAAGCGCGTTGCGCTGGGATTCAAGCATGATGTAAGTCGATGGAGGCTTTCACGCTAAAACGCGTAGTTTTTCTTTGATATATACCGCCGCTCTTTCGCGCAGTTCCAACCGTTGGTTTGTTTGTATAAATTTATTACGCTCATGGAGCGACAAAGTACAGTAGGTGATTTATATTTATACATGGTGTGCGTGACGCGCAGGTCATGTTACTATGTACAGCGAAGCTGTACGACAGTAAGAACTTAAGAGAAAAAGGGAGACTGCATGAGACCACAAGGCCCACACTAGGCAGTTCCATTACATTCTTTAAAGGGAAATATATGGGTGATCAAGGTGAAGTAAGCTTTAGCATCCACCAAAGTAAGTGTGTCGAATTAGGGCAGTGTCTTGATTATTGCCCGTTAAGAGAAAGTGACCACAGGTCTTTTGATGATATGTCATTCCCGATGTCTCCTCATAAGACAACAGCTCTCATCAAAATTTGAGGCAACTCACAGAACTTTCACCAGTAGGATGAGCGGTACTCCGCACTGGGAAAGACTAGAGAAATTATATTCTCCCTTAAAATAAAATAAAATAAAAAATTATGGGAATGGTACATAGTCATCCATATATAGAATACCATTGAGAAATTCGTACCAAACAAAGGACTAGTGGTGAAGTCTGTGTTTAGACAAAGGCAAAGAGGCCTCTTTCCAAAGGACAGTCTCAACTGCCTCCCAAGAAAGATCGAGACTTGACCCAAGTCACCACAGACACATTCAAGTCTCGTCTGGTGAGTGGTTTCCCAGCATACCTGATCGGCCACTAGGTCTGGTTCACTAAGCGATGCACTTGCCTTTGACTATCTTATTACTATTATTATTGTTACGTATTCGCATGTACATTAACTCACCTTTTCTCTTGCACATGGGCCGTGATCATGAAATCACGAGTTAAAGAGAAGTTCACGCTTACAATTTTCCGGATCAGGGAAAGGCGTTCAGTCTTCTCTTGTTTATTCTGCTTAGCGAACATGAGGATTTTACACGTGTTTTCAACACCAATACTAGGCTTTCTCTATGCGAGGTAGGGCGAGCGACGCCGGGGACCCCCCCCCCCCCTGGCGTCCCCCCATGCATACCCTCGCTACATACCCCCTTGCTTATGCTTCGACTCTCCGACATCACGCATCACTTACACGCATACCAACCATCCAGGCACACTATGCAACATTCATACATGCAATTTCGCCACATTATCCCCCTCTACAAAGCTTGACGACCCGTCAGCTTTCACCTACAAACTTACAAAAGAACAAAACAAAACATTCTGTATAAAAGAAATAAAACATCACTTCTACATTTGGAAAACATTACATACCAAGAACACTTAAACCCATACAATGACATATCCAAATATCAAATAACATCAAATGGCATATCCTAACACATTAATAACATCAAATGTCAATCACATAGTCCGTTAACCACGCTGGTAACTTCCTATTTCTGAGAGGTCGACCAGGTCTCTGGTCTCTCTCTACTCCATCTTCACTTTCTTTCTCCGAGTCTTCATGTGCTACACCTTCGTCACTTTCAGTGTCACTATCACTTTCACATTCACTTTCAACACCAGGACTATGATCACCATCATCACAACAACTACCACTGTCACTGTCTCTCGAACCTACATCACGTTCACCCCAGGTAAATTCTCCCTCGCCTGGGTGTTTCCATAACCGATCGACATGCACTACTTTACTCGCCCGTTTTCTGCCAGGCATTTCTAGTCGGTAATTCACTGCGGATATCACTTCCGTCACTTTATATGGTCCTTCCCAGTCAGACTGGAGTTTCGGTGACTTGCCAGGCTTTCTCTGTGGATTATGCAGCCAGACCATATCGCCGGGCTGATGCTCTGCATTTCTGGCGCGACCTTGGTACTGCTTCCACATAGCCTGACCTGACACTCGCAGATGCGGCCTCGCCCAGCGGGAAACCTCTTCCAGGCGCCGCTGCATCGTCATCGCGTAATCACTATACGTATGTGGATGTTCTGCTTCCGGTGGTCAACCAGTAGAGAGGTCGACTGGCAGACGAATTTCCCTGCCAAACATTAACTATGCTGGCGTGAATCCCGTGGCCTCATGCTCAGCTGACCGATAGGCCATAAGCACGTACGGAACCCACAAATCCCAGTCGCGCTGGTCCTCCTGACAGTACTTGGCCAGCTGCTGGACAATCGTCGCGTTAAACCTCTCCACCATACCATCACTCTGGGGCCTCAGGGGAGAAGTACGAGTCTTGTTGATGCCAAGCAGACTGCAGCATTCCTTAAAGACCCGCGACTCAAACTCTCGTCCTTGGTCTGAGTGCAGTTCCCCTGGGACTCCATAGCGCACGAACACCTCCTCCACAAGGAACAGAGCTACAGTCTCTGCCTCGTGGTTAGGTAGAGCACAGACTTCCGGCCACTTCGTGAAGTAGTCCATTACCACACACAGATACTTGTTTCCTCTCTCTGTGCACGGAAAAGGGCCGGCTATATCCACAGCCAGGCGTTCCATCGGCGCCCCGGTGTGGTATAACTGCAGGGAGGCACGAGTCTTGTGGGCGGGGCCTCTCTTTGCGGCGCACACACGACAAGTCTTGCACCACTCCTGCACGTCCAATCGCATGCCCAACCAGTACACTCGCTGCCTCAACTTTTCGAGAGTGCGTTTCACTCCCAGGTGGCCGCTGGTATTACCCTCGTGCATCTCTTTCAGCAGCTCCTGTCGCCGAGAGCATGGCACTACTACCAGCCAGCTTACCTCTCCTGTTCGTGCGTGCGTGCGTCCAACGCCGGTGTAGGATTCCCCCTCGCAGACTCAGTGCCTCCCACTGGTCAACAAGTCCTTTGGTAGCAGGACTCTCGGGTGATACTGTCTCTTTGGGAGGCCTTTCACTGCTGGCCTCTAACCACCCAATCACCAGAGACAGGTCAGAATCCTCTCGTTGGTCCCTCTTCCACTTCTCGTCTGCCTCGGTGGTGCTGTGAGCGACGGTTAATTTCCGCACAGCCACCTCAGACTCTCGCCGTGAGCAATGCACACACTCGGGTGGGCAGGGACGGCGACTTAAGCTGTCGGCGTTGTTATGCACCCGGCCAGGTCGGTGCTCGATCTCATAGTTGTACTGCTCCAGTTTTCCAATCCACCTGGCCAGCTGTCCTTCCGGTTCCTTCATCGTCTTCAACCATCTCAAGGCGGCATGATCCGTTCGAATGGTGAAGCGCGTACCATACAGGTAGTGATGGAAGTGAGCGAGTGCTTTCATCACCGCTGCCAACTCCTTCCGTGTGACGCAGTAGTTCCTTTCCGCCTTGTTAAACTTAGCACTGTAGTAACTCACCACATACTCCTTTCCACCACGAAGCTGTGACAGCACGGCTCCCACACCCTCTTGGCTCGCGTCCGTGTCCACAATATACGGCAAGCCCATTTGTGGGTAGGGAAGCACTGGCGCTTCCACCAACGCTCGCTTCAGTGCCACGAAAGCTTGCTGGCACTCCTCGCTCCACTCGAAAACTGCTCCCTTCCTCGTCAGATGGTGCAGTGGGGCGGCGATAGTGGCGAACCCTGCCACAAACCTCCGGTAGTACGTGCACAAGCCCAGGAAACTGCGCAGCTCCGAGACATTCTGAGGGACTGGCCATCCTTCCACAGCGGTGACCTTGAGTGAGTCCGTCCTCACACCTTCCCTTCCGACGACATGTCCCAAAAACGGCACTTCTGACTTGAATAGAGTGCACTTCTTTGGATTCAGCTTCAGGCCAGCCTTCCTCATTCGGCTGAACACTTCTGTGAGCCTAGCCAGCTCCTCCTCGAAGCTGTTTCCAAACACCAGCATGTCGTCTAGGTAGACGACTGCCGCTTTCCATTGCATACCGTCGAGTACACGTTCCATAAGACGCTCGAAGACTCCAGGGGCGTTCATGAGGCCAAAGGGCATCACGTTTCAGTGCCACAGGCCTTGCCCAATCGAGAAGGCTGTCTTCTTTTTATCCTCAGGCGCCATCTCGACTTGATGATAGCCTGACTTCAAGTCCAGCGTGGAGAACCACTGGACCCCACTGAGAGCGTCTAACGTCTCGTCGATGCGGGGGAGAGGATAAGCATCAGGGACAGTGACGGCGTTCAGCGCCCGGTAATCTACGCAGAACCTACGGCTTCCGTCCTTCTTCGTCACTAGGACTACCGGCGAGCACCACGGGCTGTCTGACCGCTCAATCACTCCCGTTGCTGCCAACTCTCGGACAAGCTTCTCCATTTCTTCTCTCTTTGCTGGTGGTACCCGACGAGGCGCCTGCTTGATGGGAGGACTATCTCTGGTATAGATCAAGATCTAAGAATATAAGGTCTAACCACTTCCGACCGAATTTCGAGGGAGTTGGCGCAGCGAGCCCGTGAACGTCACCTGGCTGTTCAAAGTGGGGTTAGCGGGTCCTATAGCTGTCAGTTGAAGTTGGTCCGTCGTTCGAAAATGACGTCGCCTTCGCTCGCACCGCTCCACTCAATTAGTTATATTCTGACAAATATTATATAAATATATATATAAATATATATAAAGTATTATAGTTCCTGTCTATATATATGAATATATAATATATATGATATATAATATATATATATATAATATATAAAATATTATAGTTCCCGTCTTCCTTGGCGTTTCACAGTTTTCTTCAGTGTATCACAAAGAGAAAATAGACGCATCCAAACGACGTCAGAAGCTGCGCAGAACTGCTCCAGCGGTTAGACCTGTTTACTTAGACCTTGGTATAGATGCTGTGCTGAACCAATGACGTGCGACCCAAGTCCATGTCTCCACTGCTGAACACGTCACGGTACTGTGCGAGTAATGCCTTCACTCTACTCGCCTGCTCAGCCGTCAGCTGCGTGATACTCCTCTCCGCCAAGTCTTCCAAATACTCAGGCAGGCCCTCTGGTAGGTCCTTTTGTTTCTTCTCCTCCTTCTGTGACTCCATCTTGCTGTTAGCGGTGGCGATATTGGTGGATGCGGGGCGGTGCAAGGTCGTAGTAGCAGAGGTGCGAGCCACTCTTCCTTTCCGTGCTTTACCTTGGCTGGGTGACTTGACGGCCGGAGATCTCTGCCCTCTGGGTTCCCTTACCTCATACTTCGTGGCGAGCTCTCCATTAGGATTCAAAGGCACTTCATAGCCTCTCACTGACATCCTACCCTCCTGGAGATCAACACACGCCCCCACGCGATTAAGGAAATCCAACCCCAACAGGCATTCATCTCCCATCTCCGCCACAAGCACAGGCAGGCGTTCAGTCACCCTGCCTACAGCCAGATTCACCCACACCGGTCCCTTCACCGGTACACAGTCTCCTGTAACACCGCACAGTTGCTGACCCACGCACTTCACACCACGTTCTGGTAGGACTCCCTCTCGCACGAAGGTCCTCTCTGCCCCCGTATCCACTACCATCTCCACTTGGCGTCCATTGATACTCCCTGTCACCTTGATGGCGTCGGACGCCGCCACCTGACGACACCTTAGATGGCTTGGGGCGCCCGAGTGCTCTGCTGGGAAGGTGCCCCGGCCCCCAGCTGCTTCAAGTTTCCCGCCGACGGCGTCACCCCCTTGGGCTGGCGGCACTCAGGGGAACTGTGTCCTCGTATTCCACAATTCCAGCAGCAGGGCTCGAACACTGGTCGCATTCCGTCCTCCAGCGACCGTGCCCTCCTCTTGCAGTCGTGCTTTTTGTGACTTACCTGACCACAGTTGAAGCACGATCCTTTGAAAGGCTTGGAGCTCACCTTCCCACCAGGTTGAGATGGTTTGCTACTTGCCTGCGCACGCCTGGCCCAAGCACGGCTCGGACGACGCTTCCACGCGTCGCTGGGAGGGGGAGCAGCAGGGCTGACGCTCATGAGAAAGGCTTCAAACTCCGCTGCCCTTGCCAAAGCCTCTCTCACGTTCTTGGGCGCAGCCTGCTTCACGTGGATCTGTAACTGCCTATCGTGAAGAGCGTCCACGAAGCAGTCCTTGGCCAACATGTCCACGGTGTCCTCCGTGGCCATGGGGTAAGCGCCCCTCACTAACGCTTCCACGTCCTGCGCTAGTAAGGGAAGGGCCTCGTCCTTCCCTCGCCTCCTCGTCTTCAGTTGAGCCTGGAACGCCTCCGGTTGCCGCCTCCTGCCGAAACGACGCCGGAGAGCCCCAGCCACACTGTCGTAACATCGCAGTTGAGCGGGGGTTAAGTGCTCCAGTACTTCCAACGCCTGCCCTTTCAGCACACTCACCAGCTGGAAGGCTTTCTCTTCCTGTGACCAACTATGACGAGCTGCAACCACATCGTACTGTGCCTGGTACGCGTCCCAAGACACCTTCCCGTCATATTCAATCACCTTTCTCTCTTCCTCGTACCGCGTGACCTCACCACCTCCACAGGCCCCTCGGGGTTGCAGATCAACTGAACGACTCCCCAGACGTCTCCCTGTGAGGTTGTCCCCTGGGTTCACGTGGCAACAATCGCCCCTCGGCTGAAGAGACGCCGGTGGCGGCGAGAGGCTACGAGGAGGTGAGGGTGGTGGGGTGATTGTGCTCACCGCTACGCGACGCTCAGCAAAATTGCACCATGTCACGGTATCGAGATTGGCTGCAATCTCCCCATTCTCCTGTCTCACCAAAACCGCCTCCAGTGTCGATACCCTGTCAAACCGCGTCTGCATGTGCTCACGGTACCTCTCTTCTATTGCTTTCATCTCCTCCTTAACCTCTTCTTTCACTGCCACCACCTCCTCCTTAACCTCTTCCTTCACACGGTGGTACACGTCGTCAGTATACTGGTTAGCACGTGTTTCTAGCGACCCCATGTTCTCCCCCATAATAGCCCTCAGTTCCTCTTTCACTTCAGCCATGACCTGTTTTTGTTTATCCATTTGGATCGCAAGCATATCTGCCATGACCTGTTGTTGGTGTTTCAACATCTCGGCCACTGAGTGTTGTGCCAAGAGCAACACTGACTGAGGAGATACATGTTCAGTAGCCTCTCGGTGCAACACCGTGTCCTCACATTCAATCGACGCCATGACACTCGACTCCTGCTTTCCCTCAATTTCTATGTCTTTACCCTCAATTTCTATGTCTTTATTATCACCGGTGACATCCATGATCACTTGAGTCACTTATCACTTCAATATCAAATCACTTATCACTTCAACCTGATCCCGCTTCTGACGCCATTTGTTACGTATTCGCATGTACATTAACTCACCTTTTCTCTTGCACATGGGCCGTGATCATGGGATCACGAGTTAAAGACAAGTTCACGCTTACAATTTTCCGGATCAGGGAAAGGCAGGAGTTCAGTCTTCTCTTGTTTATTCTGCTTAGCGAACATGAGGATTTTACACGTGTTTTCAACACCAATACTAGGCTTACTCTCTCTATGCGAGGTATGGCGAGCGACGCCGGGACCCCCCCCCCTGGCGTCCCCCCATGCATACCCTCGCTACATACCCCCTTGCTTATGCTTCGACTCTCCGACATCACGCATCACTTACAAGCATACCAACCATCCAGGCACACTATGCAACATTCATACATGCAATTTCGCCACATTATTATTATTATTATTACCCGTTGTTTTTGTTAATTGAGGATTTAGCACTAATGTACATTTTAATTTATTCAGTGCATATGCTTAATGATACAATATTCTTTCTCACAATTAAATGATAGAATGACAAACAAATAAGCTGAGAAAATGCTTTGTTTTGAAAATAGTTATTCGTGCGCACTTTTCTCCTGAGAACCTCTCTGTGTACTTTGCAATTTTGGAAGGCTTCGGACAGACAGACAGACAGACAGTTCCCTTATTATAGTAAGAGATTGTCCTTGTTTTTGTTACTATTATTATTATCATCATTATTATCATTATTCTAATTACATGGGAAGCAGAGGAAAATTTAAACGGAATCCCTAAATCAGACAAAGGAAAAGTAATAATTGATCAAATATACAAATTGATCAACAAACTTATTAACCAATCGAACAAATAAATAGATAAAAGTATGGTTTTCGTCCCCGTGTCACCAATGCCTTTTGTTTAACGTTCACTTCCAAGTTTGCAAGCGACATCTCGAGGTGACGCCATTGACGCCGCCTCTTCTGCGTTCGTGCATCAACAATTCGGGATCACCAAGGTTGAAGTTCCGCAAACCCCGAAAAAATAGATTAATGAATTAATGAATAATCAAAGTAACTAATTAATTTATCAATTAATTAAATCAGCCTATGATATAATTGTTTTGGATCACGATTCGGGCCAATCGCAGTGCCTTCCCACACATTAGACATTGAATTGGGAGGGCGCCAAGTCAGTTTTGAATTAGTACCGGGTGTGTGTGGAATTTTTGTTTTTTGTTTTTTAGAAAACTTATATTTGCCCTCAGGGCGCCAAGTCAGTTTTGAATTAGTACCGGGTGTGTGTGGACTTTTTTTTTTTTTTTTTTTTTTTTTTTAGAAAACTTATATTTGTTTTAAAAGACTACAGTATCCTTCCACAAAGCTTTGTGCCTCTCGTGATACTGCGAGTGATAGTGTGAAGTGTTTTACCCCAAGAACATTTCTGTCGACATGGTACTTGTATACCTAAGGTAAGCGGCCGGGTTTCCTATTCGCACGTGTTCTAGGCAAGATGCCTCCGAGGAAGAAGCCCCCAGTGGAAATGGATTGGGCTAGCATGCTACCAATTGGGTCTGTGGTAGCTTGCGTCCGGCAAGTAAGTTAGGAGCTTAGTGAGGCAAGGTTGTGGTACCACCCGAGTTAACTAGTTGGCTATTGGCCGTCCAGAGAAACTCAAGGTGTTTTTATCTAGATATTCATTTCTTTACAATCCATCGCAAAAGCCGAATTTGTAAGTAATAAGTTCCTTTGAAGTGTCGTGCTCTCAAAGGGTACTGACTGTTGCTTGTGGAGGAGAGCTGCTTGTGGAGGAGAGCTGCTTGTAGAGAAGAGTTGTTTGAAGGGAAGAGCTGTTTGAAGATGTCGTATCCTGGAGTGAACTGATCGCTCTTTTTTTTTTTTTTTTTTTTTTTTTAGCCCCGGCGGTGTTAACCGATTTAAGGACTGGCGTATATTTTCCGGGGTCTGTGTTTAGGCGCTTGGGTTATGGGGCACTTAGGCCATTTAGGTATGGTGTGAGTGAGTGAGTGAGTGTGTGTGTGTGTGTGTGTGAGTGAGAAATTCGCTAGGGACAGCGACATAAATCTAATAATTTTTATGACAGTCGCATGTAGAGTTCGAACCCACTGCTTCCGTTTACCTTAAGATTTTCTTCACATAACCTTTACCCACTCCACCGACCCTCTGTTATGGATCCCAGACTCCAGATCTTCTCACCCGCTCGCACAGTAGTTTGTATATTTTTTGCATCCATATCACATGTCAAAGGATTACAAAGGCGGAGCATGCCGACAGGAGACCTTTTGATCCATATCTAGGTCGGATGCAAAAAAAAAAAAAAAAATCATATTGATAATAAAATAATAAATAAAAACTATAATAATGTAAATAACAAATAAAATACATAAATAAATGCATAGGTATATTTAAAATAATAAACAAACAGGTAAATAGTAAATAATAAATTGACATATAACTAATGATAAATGAAAATCAGACAGACAAATGATAACAAAACAAAAACAAATAACATAAGATAAATTATAATCATTGCAGCATCTTTCTTAGGTGTTTATCTAAATGATTCTTGAAGCTTCGAACTGAACTACATTGCACTACCTGTGCACTACATGTCCAACAATATTAAGTGATGTTGGGGAAAATCGAGCTGAATATAACTTGAATACAAACTGTTACGTAATTGAATACACTTACTGTAAAGGACACAGAGGACAAAAGTTAAAAAGGCAAGGGAAAGGGTAATTTGATTTACAGTACTATTCAACAAAGATCCACTGTGTTGGATAAGAAGAGATGAAGTAGACGATATCCATATATTTCGATCACAGACTGTGATCCTCTTCAGTGAAATACAGAGTAATGAGGAAAATACATGTCTACTATACAGAGAAAGGAAAGAAACATGGACGAGTACACAGCCGATTTAAAAAAAAAAAAAAAAAAAAAAAGGTCAAAAGCTATCAATAATTAAAGTTACCCCATAATAAAATTGCAGATTTGTATTTAAGTAATATACTAGCTTTAAGAAAAGTTTATGCTTATAATAATATTTTTTATGGTATTATAATTTACAATATAATAAATAAAATAAATATATTTTTAATCAATAAACAAAATAATATCATATTTGTATAGTAACTTTACACAACTAAAAACAAATATAAATTAAAATATATACTATAATGTATTCAAATATTTGCGCTCTTTACACCTATCAAATAGTACATTATTTTGGACGTAGGTCAGAAACCTACCAATTAAAACATCAGTATGAAACTGGGTATATATAATCCGATAGTTATACTGGCGTGTTTGCAACGGCGGTACAAGCGCGTTGCGCTGGGATTCAAGCATGATATAAGTCGATGGAGGCTTTCACGCTAAAACGCGTAGTTTTTCTTTGATATATACCGCCGCACTTTCGCGCAGTTCCAACCGTTGGTTTGTTTGTATAAATTTATTACGCTCATGGAGCGACAAAGTACAGCAGGTGATTTATATCTATACATGGTGTGCGTGACGCGCAGGTCATGTTACTATGTACAGCGAAGCTGTACGACAGTAAGAACTTAAGAGAAAAAGGGAGACTGCATGAGACCATAAGGCCCACACTAGGCAGTTCCATTACATTCTTTAAAGGGAAATATATGGGTAATCAAGGTGAAGTAAACTTTAGCATCCACTAAAGTGTGTCGAATTAGGGCAGTGTCTTGATTATTGCCCGTTAAGAGAAAGTGACTACAGGTCTTTTGATGATGCGTCATTCCCGATGTCTCCTCATAAGACAACAGCTCTCATCAAAATTTGAGGCAACTCAGAGAACTTTCACCAGTAGGATGAGCGGTACTCTGCACTGGGAAAGACTGGTAAAATTATCTTCTCCCTTAAAATAAAATAAAAATATGAGAATGAAACATAGTCATCCATATATAGAATACCATTGAGAAATTCGTACCAAACACAGGACTAGTGGTGAAGTCTGTGTTTAGACCAAGGCAAAGTGGCCTCTTTCCAAAGGACAGTCTCAACTGCCTCCCAAGAAAGATCGAGACTTGACCCAAGTCACCACAGACACGTTCAAGTCTCGTCTGATGAGTGGTTTCCTAGCATACCTGATCGGCCACCAGGTTCAGTTCCCTTATTATAGTAAGAGATTATCCTTGTTTTGTTACTACTATCATCATCATTATTATCATTATCCTAAATATATGGGAAGCAGAGGGAATTTTAAATGGAATCCCTAAATCAGACAAGGGAAAAGTAATAATTGATCAAATATACAAATTGATCAACAAACTAATGAACCAATCGAACAAATAGATAGAAAAAAGTATGGCTTTCGTCTTTGTGTCACCACTGCCTTTTGTTTAACGTTCACTTCCAAGTTTGAAAGCGACATCTTGAGGTGACGTCAGCCGATGACGTCATCGACGCCGCGCCTCCTGCGTTCGTGTATCAACAATTCAAGACCACCAACAAGGCTAAAGTTCCCCAAACCCCGAAAAAATAAATGAATTAATAATTAAAGTAACTAATTAATTGATTAATTAATCAAATCAGCCTATGACATCATTGTTGTGGGTCACGATTCGGGCCAATCGCAGTGCCTTCCCACACATTAGACACTGAATTGCGAGGGCGCCAAGTCAGTTTTGAATTAGTACCGGGTGTGTGTGGATTTTTTTTTTTTTTTCTAAATTATTGTTGTCCCTTCAACGACTACAGTATCCTTCCACAAAGCTTGGTGCCTCTCGTGATAGTGTGAAGTGTTTTACCCCAAGAACACTTCTGTCGACATGGTACTCGCATACCTAAGGTAAGCGGCCGGGTTTCTTATTAGCACATTTCCTAGGCAAGATGCCTCCGAGGAAGAAGCCCCCAGTGGAAATGGATTGGGCTAGCATGCTACCAATTGGGTCTGTGGTAGCTTGCGTCCGGCAAGTAAGTTAGGAGCTTAGTGAGGCAAGGTTGTGGTACCACCCGAGTTAACTAGTTGGCTATTGGCCGTCCAGAGAAACTCAAGGTGTTTTTATCTAGATATTCATTTCTTTACAATCCATCGCAAAAGCCGAATTTGTAAGTAATAAGTTCCTTTTGACGTGTCGTGCTCTCAAAGAGTACCATTGATTTTGGATTCCTCCGGTTGATCAAAATCGCCAGCCCGTACAGGGGCCAATGTCGATCGCCTTCTGTACGATTGATGATGATGGTTTAATATCGCGAATCCCCCCCTCCCCTATTAGCACGTTAGGACGGTGCCCCTACCAGAGGATTTAGTAACATGGAATCTAATGAACCATACCCTTGGTCCAACTCGCTGGCGGCAGATTCGAACTGCCGTCACCGCGACCTCCGCCACTAGAAGCGACGCTATAAGCCGTTCGGCCGGCAACATTTTTAGTTAATCAACTAGAATGAACAAGCCAAATGATATATCAGTAGAAAATTAAATATTGTGTATAATATAATACATCAACGTTATGTATATTTTTATTGGCGAAAACCAATTTAAAAAGGTTTCCAAAAGCGGTCCATTAACTACAACTGACCTCGACGACATTCTAGAGTACAAAGGAAGAGCATGCCGGCAGACCTTTTGGTCCATAGCTGCCGACCCCTGCTGCGTACGTGCTCATGATCTAAGCACGCTCGCCACGGATCCAGCGAGCCAGCTGGATGTCCTTGGGCATGATGGTAACACGCTTAGCATACAGGAAACCCACAGTCGGAGAAAATAAACTTCGAATAAAGAAGAATCCTGTATTTCGGCTATCAACTGTAGCCCTCTTCAGGAAAACGCTTAGCATGGATAGGGCACAGGTTGGTGTCCTCGAACAGACCGACAAGGTAAGACTGAGGCTTCTTGCAGAGCCATAACTATGTCGGATGTGGAAATGAATAAACCAACAAAGAAGTAGATAAATGAATAAAATCAATTAATAATGATAAATAATTAAGAAATATATTTGGAGGTCGAAGGCGACGACGACGACCAATATGACCTCTGGAATCACGTTTACCGCATTACTAATTGCATCTCCACATCTACTAAAACAAAGATGGCGTCTCAAGCAGTCGAAGCAAAGGATTACTAAGGAAGAGCATGCTATCGGGAGACCTTTTGGTCCATAACTAGGTTGGATACGAAAAAATAGATTAATGAATTGAATAAATAGATAGCGACAAATAACTGATCAACTAAACTTGTTGAAATACCCGTCCCACAAGCAAAAGAAGGATAATTTGGTAGAAATTTTACTTCCGATTTCAAATATGCTTTCAGGATTTTTGTATCGGTCATATTTTTTCTGTGCTAGCATATTAAATTTTAAACAACTATAACTAATAAATGAGGCTGATATTTCAATTACACTTACCTTTAAATTGTAGATATGAATGATTTTCGAGTGTAGTTTTAAGTTTGCTTCTGGAAGATTCCTTTTAGGTGTTCAACAGTAATCAGCCAACACTGGAGAGCTCCACTTACCTTGATGACGCCAAAATTTGCAAGGAAAAAGTCCAAGTGACGTCCTAGGTGGACGTTTGGGTGTGTATAGCTTTTAGCAACTTTATTGATTTCTGCCAAGAATGACGTATATTATGTTGATGTATTATAATTTAAAAATATATATATTATTCATTTTTCTGTTGCAATATATCGCGAACATGTACACTTCAAAAGTTTTACCAAATCTGCTTCTTGACAGTTTTAGAGTTCTTGTTGGATTCGCATTCAGTGTGAAAATTTCGTCACTTCTGACGTTCACAATTTCCTTTAGAATCTGAAAGACCTATATCAAATCACCCCTGAGCCTACGCTTTTATTAGGGAAAATGGATTGATATATTAGTCAATTTTCGTATGATTTGTTTCTGATATTTGGAATCGGTTTAATTTGTGGCTCGCCGTTGTATTTTTTCCAGTCTGTCAATGTCTTTAATGAGATTCGGTGACCATATGGATACAGCATATTCCAAATGTGGACGAATTAACGATTTTATAGCATATTGATGACAGATGGACTTATAAAATCAAAAGATCGCGCAATCAGTCCTAGATTCTTATTTGCCTTCTCTGAGGCGGAAATACACTGCTTAAATGATTTGATAATTACGCAGAGATCCTCTCACTATCCACTTTTGTTAACAACTAGTGTTAAATTTCATTAGCCACTTTTCAGATCATTGCTGTAGTTTATTTACCATTCCACACAGTTTTGTATCATTGGCAAATTTAGAGACAATAGATTTCAGTGGTGGGGGAAAAGAATAATGCCAAGTATTTCCACTTGGATCGTAAGATGCGAGAAGAAAGGGACGGGGATTGGGACTAAGCATCCTTCTCCTTGTAGCCCCACAGGGGACATTCCTAAAAGAAAAAGCAAAGGCATAAGAGGGTC
The DNA here is from genome assembly GCF_046742065.1 of Oratosquilla oratoria. Taxonomy (NCBI): domain Eukaryota; kingdom Metazoa; phylum Arthropoda; class Malacostraca; order Stomatopoda; family Squillidae; genus Oratosquilla; species Oratosquilla oratoria. Next base: position 33,130,768 of record NC_134779.1, on the reverse strand, counting down.
TGGGAGTTTTCCGACCAGCACCCTAAGGTTTGGGTCTTTTAATGTGCGTGGATGTGGTACAGATGAGAGTAAAAGGGAAGATATAGGTAGTATGTTTGTGAGAAGAAAGATGGATGTGTTGGCTTTGAGTGAAACTAATTTGATAGGGGAGGGCGAGTATAAGTTTGGGAGTGTAAGTGGGAAGTTATCTGGAGTGAAGAGAGGGCGAGGGAGGGAAGGGGTGGCTATTCTAGTAAGTGAAGAGATAGATAAACGGGTAGTGGAGTGGAAGGTGGTTTCCTCAAGGATAATGTGGATGAAGGTGAAACTGGGAAAGGAGATGTGGGTCTTTGTAAGTGCATATGGGCCTGGCAGTGAGAAGAGTGTAGAAGAAAGGGAGGCCTTTTGGATAGATTTAAATGAGTGCATAGAGGATTTAGGGAGAAATGTCAATATAATAGTACTGGAGGACCTTAATGCTAGGGTAGGAAATGGTCCAATTGATGGAGTGGTTGGGAAATGTGGAGTTCCAGGAAAGAATCGTAGAGGAGAGTTGGTGGTGTAAATGTGTCTAGAGAGTTGATGATAGCAAATACAGTGTTTCGGAAGAAAGTCAAGCATAAGTACACATGGGAGAGGGTATTGGATGGAAGGGTGGTAGATAGAGCGTTGATGGATTATGTAGTGATAAATAGGACTATGATAGGAAGAGTTAAGGATGTACATGTGCTAAGGGGAGAGGGTGGGGGAATATCAGATCATTTTTTGGTAGAAGGTAAGTTGAGAGTGGAGGATAGATGGAGAAAGAGGAAAGGCACAAAAGGTAGGGAGGTGCTTAGAGTGAACTCTTTAAATGAAAAGGAAAAGGAGTACAAGAAGAAGCTGGAGTGGGAGGGAGTGAAGGATAGAGTAGAGCTAGGTGTGGAGGAATGGGGATGGTTCAAGGAGGGAGTCATAAAGTGGGCAAGGATGGTGTGTGGAACAAGAAGGACAGGAGGAAATAGAAGGAAGGGTAGTGAATGGTGGGATGAGGAGACAAAGAAGGTTGTAGAAGAGAAGAAGCGAGCTTTCACAGATTGGTTACAAAATAGGATGAGGGAGTCATATGAGAGGTACAAAGAAAAGAGAAGTAAAGCAAAAGGTAAAGGAGGCAAAGAGGAGAGCAGATGTGAAATGTGGTAAGAGTATGACAGAAAATTTTGAAAGTAATAAAAAGATGTTTTGGAAAGAAATTAAGAGAGGAAGAGGAGGCGAATCGAATAGAGAAGAAAAGGTAAAAGGTGCAGATGGAGAGATGATAATGGAAGAGAAGGCAGAAAGGGGAAGATGGGCAGAATATTTTAGGGAGTTGCTAAATGTGAAGGAGGATAGGGAGGGAAAGACAGTTGCAGTGGGAAATGCTAAGAAAATGACCGTGATGAGGAAAATGGAGGAGAAATAAGGAAGGATGAAGTGAAGGCAGTTAAGATGATGAAAGCAGGTAAGGCACCTGGTCTGGATGGATGCCTTGTAGAATGTCTAAAAAAAGGAGGTACAGTGATGGTGGACTGGTTGGTGAGGTTATTTAATGTTTGCTGGAGAGAGGGTAGAGTGCCGGAGGACTGGAGGAGTGCCTGTATAGTTCCACTTTACAAGGGAAAAGGGGACAAGTGTGAATGTAGTAGTTTCAGAGGGATTAGCTTGTTGAGTGTAGTTGGGAAGGCTTATGGGAGGATCTTGATTGAGAGGATTAGGAGAGGAACAGAGGGAGTAATTGGTGAGGAACAGTGTGGATTTAGGAGGGGTGAGGTTGTGTAGATCAGATCTTTGTGGTAAGACAGATATGTGAGAAAGCTATAGGAAGGGGGAAGGATGTTTTTTGGGCTTTTATGGATCTGGAAAAGGCTTACGATAGGGTAGGCAGATATACGGGATAGGAGGAAAGTTTCTTGGAGCTGTCAAGAGTTTTTATGAGAGTGGTAGAGCTTGTGTCAGGATTAGAAATAGAGTGAGTGGTTTGAGGTAAAGGTGGGACTTCGTCAAGGATGCGTTATGTCGCCCTGGCTGTTTAACTTATATATGGATGGGGTGGTGGGAGAGGTAAATGCAAGGGTAGTGGGTCAGGAATTGGAGATGGTTAAAGAAAATGGAGAAAAGTGGGAGGTGAGCCAGTTGTTGTTTGCGGACCACACTGCGCTTGTGGCAGGATCGGAGGAGGGATTGAGGAAGTTGGTGACAGAGTTTGGGAGAGTATGTGAAAGAAGAAAGCTAAAGATAAATGTGGGTAAAAGGTGATGAGATGTACAAGGGGTGAACGTGGCAATAGACTGGAAGTGAGCATTAAGGGAGAGTGACTGGAGGAAGTGGATAATTTTAGATACTTGGGTGCAAATGTGGCAGGAAAAGGTAGAGTGAAGGTTGAGGTAGAATGTAGATTGAGAGAAGCGAGTAAATGCCTTGGTGGACTAAAGAGTGTAATGAGGAATAGACATTTGGGAATGGATGCTAAGAGGAGACTGTATGAAGGAGTGATTGTGCCAACAGCACTGTATGGGGCAGAAACATGGAACATAAGAGAGGAAGAGAGGAGTTTGAATGTGTTTGAGATGGTGTCTGAGAAGTATGATGGGGGTTACTAGGCTAGAGTGAGAAATGAGGAGAACAGGGGTGGAAAAGGAGCTGGGAGATAGGGTTGATGAAAGAATATTAGGATGGTTTGGACACATGGAAAGAATGAGTGAAGAAAGACTAGTAAAAGAGGTATGGAAGGCAGATGTGGAGGGAGTGAACATGAGGGGACGTCCTAGGATGAGGTGGATGGATGGGGTGAAGGGGGCTTTGGGGAAGAGGGGAATGTCTGTTGAGGAAGGATGGGAGAGGACAGAAGACGGGGGTGAATGGAGAATGGTTGTATATGGATGATGTTGTGATGCACGAGGTGGAATGGGCAGGGGGATGGGGGGTGAGGTAGTATGTGTGAGCAAAATTTGATGCAGCCCGAAGGGATTTCTCCCCATCTTCTCCTTTTATGCATGGGGGATGGAGAGGAGGGGTCGCCAATTTAATGAAGCGGCTTTGCTGTGGATGTGCTGTGTCTTGCGACACTGCTTCTGATCCAGGGCAGTGGACAAGGTGCAGGGATGACCCATCATCCAGGAGGTGCTAAGATAAGAGGGAGGGTGGAGGGGTGTGGAGTGTATTCAGGGATGGAATGGGTGGGAATGATTTTATGCCTTTTTCTTTTTGGCTACCTCCCTTGTAAGGGGGAAAAAACCTTGGTATATGTATGTATAAATAGAAGTGGCCCAAGAACAGAACCCTGAGGAACTCCACTTATAACATTTTTCCATCTAGAAGTTTCAACCTTTAGAACAACTCTCTTTTTACAATCATTTATACTAATTACAAATCCAGCCTAATAGGCTACCACTTACTCCATGTGAAGCTTATTTAGCAAGTAGTATTTCATGTAGGATAATGTCAAAAGCCTTCACAAAGTCGAGATATAACAGAAGTCTAAATTGGTCTAGTGTAACCTAACCACCTATGGGGTATGTATTTAGCATTCCTAGAGGTCGTTAGACTTCCATTAGTTTTCCACAACAAAAATAAAAATGGCATCTCAAAGCTTGCTGACGTCCAAGTTGTCACTAGTACAGTATATTACTTGTAGCATGTTTTTTTTATTATTTTTATTATTGATTTCCACCACAAAAAATATATTACATTGATGTATTTTAATTTACAAAATTTATATCTGATCTCTTATTGATTTATCACTTATGTGCACACTTCCAGAGCAGTACCACATTTTGTCCGGAATTTGACTCCTGGAGATGAAAAGAATTGACAGGCAGCGACTAGATAAGTTTGGATTACCCACCCTAGTAGAAAGAAGGGGTGGTCATTTACCAGTCCTTGTATCTTTGTGGCCAAGCTTGCACCCACTGCCTGAGTCAGAATCAATGCAGCAAGACGCAGTACCTACGCAGTTGGGCCTGACGGCAGAAGCTTCATCACATGGTGACCCAACTTTCTCGCTACTTCATAAGTAACTGGAGAAGACAAATCCCTTTGGACCACCTCCATTCACAACAACTCTCCACTTGTATCAATCTCTCGTCCTCTCCCTTCCCTGCTCAACAGAAATTCTTCTTTTACTCCATTGTAGGGTGGCCATATTAAAAGAATATACACACTGTTTGGAGATGTTATTTTTTTTAATTTTTATTTAATTTTTTTTTATTTATTTATTTTTAGTACACACTGCAACTTTATGCCCTTACAACATTTACTTCCTTAGTCACATTTCCTTAAAAAATTAAAATGGTGGTTGCTCTCCACATACGCCTGCTAACTTCTTCACATGCACTACCAATGACTGTAATTAATAAATAATAGCTGGCACTCTACATATATCATAACTCATTCAGTCATAGAAACGTGTCCTAATCCTTTCACAGGATGAGAAACTTTGAAATGAATTGGCATTATTCTTCTATTTCCCAGAGGGAAACTAAAACCACTTCCCTCGCAGAAACTTCATTGCCTATATGGACTTGATGAAAGTGACTTGGTTCAAAGGTCTATTCAAAGTGCACCGGTTCCCAGAATAAAGCACAAACATCTTAGTCACATGATTATTTCCAATTTTCCTTGGTCAAAGAAATAAAATAAAAATAATAATTTTCACACAAATATTTGCAGTTCTAGACATTCCTTATATTAAAAACGTTTTAAGTCTGATCTTAAAAACCAGAGTCTAGCACAACCATTTAGACAAAAAAGAAGAGTTGATGCCACTTGCAGTGGAAGACCAAGCAAGAGAAGTGTAGAGGAAGGCAAGAATGGGAACATGCAGTTCACAGCCTCTCAGCATCGGCAGCAACAGGGAAAATTGTCAAATGAAAAATGATGTGCTTGTTCAATTTTTCGGCACCGGCAAAGTATCCTTGTATAAACTTGATGAGAGATGAGGCTCTCTAGAAGAGGGTGTAGGATGGCGGGAACCTGAGTGGGTGGGCATGAGTAACATGCAATGCAATGTGCGTCCAACCAAGACGTGTGTACGCCTCACACAATTTGGTCTCATTTTCTCTGCTCCACTTGTCCTCACACTGACGCTGTATCATGCGTGCTGCCAGACCATCTAGCCCGTGCAAGGCATAAAAGCCTTGGAAGAATGTGCTTACCTGAAAACAGAAATTAGAAAATGTGATGTACAATCAATAACCTTACACCAAGAACTTCAGCTATTACAATATTTCTTTTTTCAATCTATGACAAATAAGACTTCAACTGATACTATGGCACTTATACAACCTTGGAATCGCTCGCATCCACAAACTTTAAAATTTCTGTTGCAATATTCATAACTCTATCTAATGTTTCCTGAGGTCGTTGATCTACTTCTGTTATTGCCAACAACTGCCCGTTGAGAGCTGCTCCTTGTCTTGCTAAAGACTCCAGTAAGATGGCTTTTTGTTTGTCCATCTGTAAATAGTAACATGAGTATTTAAGATTTACCAAATGTCTTACAATGACAGAGACAACAATCATGAGCCATGTGGAGTCCAGATGAACTAGATCCCTGCCCCAACCTCTTTGAGTCACATATTTATGTCAACTTCTGTTTCTTCTCTTCTCCAAGCTTCCCACCTTGTTGCATCCATTCAGCAACATTTTTGATCCATCTTTTGATCCTCTTTCCCATCTCCCTGGTCGTTTCTATTCCATTTTCACCCCTTTACTGCCTCCACAATACACTTCATTTCAGTCTGTTCTGTTACCAATCTTGCCCTTCTCCTCTCCTTCTTGGTTATTCTTCACTACGTCCCCATTGCTCAGATCCATTTTACTTGTCTGTAGTTTATAAATGTATCCATCTATCACATCTTTTAAGTATACTGTGGCCTTCCTTGGGGAGACGGGACTGCTCGGACAGACAGTCTAGGGAACGACAACAACAACAACAAATCTTTTAAGTATATATCCCTTGTTTCTGTTTGCTGATCTTAAATTTTTCCTCCACCACTCCTAGGACCACAACTGTTTTGTGTGTGTGTATTTATTTACCTAATTGCTGTGAGCAGTAAATGCAAGGGTAGTGGGTTAGGGATTGGAGATGGTTAAAGAAAATGGAGAAAAGTGGGAGATGAGCCAGTTGTTGTTTGCTGACGACATTGCGCTTGTAACAGGATTAGAGGAAGGACTAAAGAGGTTAATGTCAGAGTTTGAGGTGTTCAAAAGAAGGAAGCTGAAGATAAATGTGGGTGAAAGTAAGGTGGTGAGATGTACAAGGGGAGAAGGTGGCAGCAGACTGGAAGTGAGCAATAAGGGAGAACGACTGGAGGAAGTGGATAGTTTTAGAAACTTGGGTGCGAATGTGGCAGGAAAGGGAGGAGTGGAGGTAGAATGTAGATTGAGAGATTCAAGTAAATGCCTTGGGAGATTAAAAAGTGTAATGAGAAATAGACATTTGGGAATGATTGCTAAGAGGAGATTGTATGAAAGGGTGATTGTGCCAACAGCACTGTATGAGGCAGAAACATTGAAACATAAGAGGAAGAAAGGAGTTTGTGTTTGAGATGAGGTGCCTGAGAAGAATGAGGGGTTATTAGGCTGGATAGAGTGAGAAACGAGGTGAGGAGGAGAATGGGGGTGGAAAGGGAGTTGGGAGATAGGGCTGATGAAAGAGTATTGGGATGGTTTGGACACATGGAAAGAATGAGTGAAGAAAGATTAGTAAAAGAGGTGTGGAAGGCAGAGATGGAAGGAGTGAACGTGAGGGGGTGACCAAGGATGAGATGGATGGATGGGGTAAATGGGGCATTGGGAAAGAGGGGAATGTCTGTTGAGAAAAGATGGGAGAAGACAGAAGATGGGGGTGAATAGAGAATGGTTGTGTATAGATAATGCTGTGAGCATGAGGAGTGGGTGGGGGGGTGAGGGAGTATGTGTAAAAAATAATTTGATGCAGCCCAAAGGGATTTCTCCCAACTTCATTTCTGCATGAGGGGACAACGAGGGGGGGGGGGAGGTTGCTGATTTAATGAAGCAGCCTTGCTGTGGATGTGCTGTGTCTTGCTGCACTGCTTCTGACCCAGGGCAGTGGGCGAGATGCAGGGATGACCCATGATCCAGGAAGAGGCAAGATAAGAGAGAGGAAGGGGGGTGGATGGGAGTGGAGTATGTGGGGATGGAATGGGTGGGAGTGGTTTCTATGCCTTTGTTTTTTGGCTACCTCCCTTGTAAGAGGGAAGAAAAAGCCTTTGGTATGTGTACCTAATTGTGTTTACCTGATTGTAGTATACAGGAAAGGAGCAATGCTCACTGTGTCCCATCTATTCTTTAATTTCTCTAACTTAACCCCTTCGTTACCGACCCGTCAACCTTACGTAAACAAACATTTCAAACCGTCCCACGAATGGCTGGAGCCTTATGTTTGTAAACACAGACATTTGCCACCACGTGGGTAGAAATAACCCAGAAACCGAGGCCTTGAGAGCCCTCAATACACAGCTTATAACTGTGAGACATGCGTGTCACGGGGAGCACACTCGATTCCTGGCGGGTGCACTCAGCCGTGACACACAGGTGTCACAAAACACACATCCGGTACTCATGGGGTTAATCTATATACTTGATTTCCAATTATCATATTTAGATTTGGATTTGTATATTGTTCTAGCTTGGGCTGTATCATATTCCAAGTATGGAAAACTATTTCTTCACATCTTTTAGACATGTGGTTGTGGTTAGGACGTCATTACTTGCGGCAAAGGTCGAAGGGATAGTGGTTCGAATCCTGCCACTGGCAAAGTTGAACCAAGGGCATGGTTCATTAAATTCCATGCTACAAAGCCCTCTGTGAGGGGCACTGTCCTAGCCTTCCGGTAGGGGGGAGTTTGTGATGTTAAACCATATTATTATTTTTATTAGTTCTCCGTTATTCAAAAATACAATTTTTGTAAGTAGACTTTAGAGGCTTAAAAATTGCTAAAAAAACATCTGACATTTTTATAAATAGTATCACATGTATTTTATTAGTGTTTTTAAAGTTTATATTAAAAAAAATTGTCTAATAACTTGTTGTTCATCAACAACATAATAAAAAGTATTATTTAATCTTTTTGTTTTAAGCATTTATGTATTGTTTTAGTGTAGTTGTTAAGTGTAGTTGGGAAGGCTTATGGGAGGATCTTGATTGAGAGGATTAGGAGAGGAACAGTGTGGATTTAGGACAGGTAGAGGTTGCACGGATCAGATTTTTGTGGTAAGACAGATATGTGAGAAAAAGGTAAGGATGTTTTTTTTGGCTTTTATGGATCTGGAAAAGGCTTGTGACAGGGTAGATAGGAAGGCACTGTGGGAGGTTTTGCAGATATATGGGATAGGGGGAAAGCTTTTAGGAGCAGTCAAAAGTTTTTACAAGAGTAATAGAGCATGTGTCAGGATTAGAAATGGAGAGAGTGAGTGGTTCAAGGTAAAGGTGGGACTTCGTCAGGGATGTGTTATGTCACCCTGGCTATTTAACTCATACATGGATGGGGTGGTGCGAGAGGTAAATGCAAGGGTGGTGGGTCAGGGATTGGAGATGGTTATAGAAAATGGAGAAAAGTGGGAGATGAGCCAGCTGTTGTTTGCAGAGGACACTGCGCTTGTAGCAGGATCAGAGGAGGGATTGAGGAAGTTAGTGACAGAGTTTGAGAGAGTGTGTGAAAGAAGGAAGTTAAAGATAAATGTGGGTAAAAGGTGATGAGATGTACTAGGGGAGAAAGTGGCAGCAGACTGGAAGTGAGTATTAAGGGAGAGAGACTGAAGGAAGTGGATAGTTTTAGGTACTTGGGTGCAAATGTGGCAGGAAAGGGAGGAGTGGAGGTGGAGGTAAAATGTAGATTGAGAGAAATGAGTAAGTGCCTTGGTGGATTAAAAAGTGTAATGACAAATGGACATTCGGGAATGGATGCTAAGAGGAGATCTTATGAAGGAGTGATTGTGCCAACAGCACTGTATGAGGCAGAAACATGAAACATAAGAGAGGAGTTTGAATGTGTTTGTGATCAGGTGTCTGAGAAGTATGATAGGGGTTACCAGGCTGGATAGAGTGAGAAATGAGGAGGTGAGGAGGAGAACAGGGGTGGTAAGGGAGTTGGGAGATAGGGTGGATGAAAGAATGTTGGGATGGTTTGGACACATGGAAACATGTGTGTGTGTATTTACCTAGTTGTATTATACAGGAAGCTATGCTCATAGTGACCCATCTTTGTATCTTTTGTATCTTTCAGCATCAAGTTTGTTCTTAAATTCTTGAATAGTATTTGCACACACTGCTGCCTTATCTAACTTATTCCAGATATCAACCACTCTGTGTGGGAAGCTATTCTTTTTCAGATCTCTTCTATAGCTATCCTTTTTGAGTTTCTTTTCATGTCCTTCTGTTTTTCTCTTGTCCCACTTTAATGAATCATCTCTATCTAAGACTTCCATTCCTTTCATAATTCTATAAATAGTCAATAGGTCTCCTCTTTCTCTTCTTTGTTCCAGAGTTGGTAGTTCCAATTTGGACAATCTTTGCTCGTATGTCAATTTGAAGAGTGTTGGTGCCATCTTTGTCATTGCTCTTTGTATTCTTTCTAATTTCTTTATATTCTTTTTAGTACTGGGTGTCCATAGTGTTGCAGCATACTCCAATCTTGGTCTTATCAGTGTAACTAATATTTTCTTTACCATTTCCTCATCCAAATAGTCAAAAGCCACTTTCGTCGACGTTCGTAAGTTGAAGATGTGTGTGTGTATTTACCTAGTTACCTAGTTTATCTAGCTGTATTAGACAGGAAGGGGAGCTATGCTCATGGTGACCCGTTTTTGTATCTCACAAGATCATGTTTGTTCTTAAATTGTTGTATCGTGTTTGCACACACTATTTCTTCATCCAATTTATTCCATATATCTATCACTCTGTGTGGGAAACTTTTTTTTTTTTTTTCAGGTCTCTTCTGTAGTTATCATTTTTGAGTTTCATTGCATGTCCTCCTGTTTTTCCTCTGACCTGCTTTAATAAATCCTCTCTATCAAGGTATTCTTTTCCTTTCATAGTTCTGTAGATGATTATTAGGTCCCCTCGTTCTCTCCTTTGTTCCAGGGTTGGCAGTTCCAGTTCGGCCAGTCTTTGTTCATATGTCAGATTTGCAAATGTTGCGACCAACTTTGTCGTTGCTCTTTGTATTCTTTCTAATTTTCTTGTATTCTTTTTTGTACTGGGTGACCATATCAGTGCTGCATACTCCAGTTTTGGCCTTATCAGTGTTTGTAATATTTTCTTGATCATTTCCTTATCCAGGTATTTAAAGGCCACCTTTACTGATCTCGGCAAATTGTATGTTTCTCCAACTATTTTATTTATATGTTTATCTGGCGACATGCCTTTGGTGATGATTACTCCTAGGTCCCTTTCAGAATTTACTTTCTTTACTTCTTTTCCATCAATTTTTTACTGTCCTGTTATTTTCTTCTTGCTTTATCCAAATTCAATTATACTGCACTTCTTGATGTTGAATTCTACCTCCCATCTCTTGCTCCACTCTGAGACTTTGTTCAGATCCCCCTGCAATGAGTCACAGTCTATTTCGGAATATATTCTCTTTAATAATTTTGCGTCATCTGCAAAGCACTTCATGTAACTTTCAATGCCTTCGTCCATGTAATTTACGTATGTAGCAAACACCATTGGAGCTAGTACTGACCCCTGTGGGATGCCACTATTCATTTCTTTCCATTTTGAATATTTGTCTCTGAGCACCACTCTCATTTTTCTTCCATGTAGGAAGTCCTCCATCCAATTCAATAGTTTTCCATGTATGCCTCCTATTGTTTCCAGTTTATATAGTAATTTTCTGTGTGGTACCTTATCAAATGCCTTTGTAGGTCTATGAATGCACAGTCTGCCCAGCCATCCCTTTCCCATTCATATAATACTCAACAGCTAAATGGAGTAGACTGAGGGGACCGAGGATTACCCTTTCCTTATTTTTCTTTCTGAGATAAGACTCCACATTCTTCCTTACAAAAGGAAAAGGTTATTGGTCTATACATACACATATACACTAAAACTACAAACATTACTGAAAAAGGCAATGATGTATAAAGAATAGCTTGAGCACCTCTGATCACTAACCTGAGTCTTCAGTTTGGCAGCATCTGGTCTGGAATCTGTCTTTGTGCCGTAGTAAGCCAGAAGGGCAGGAATATCAATTGCAGCTATGATCTGTTGAGCTAGGGCTATGACAGCAGTTTTATCATTTTGCTCCTCGGTGGTAGATGTGTTGCTATTGTCTATGGCTTGTAAACGAGCCAGTTTTGCACCTAAATGGTCAGGATGAGCGGCTATAACTTCTTGATATACTAAGTCACTGCTCTCAGCATCTGGAATAAAACATGTATATGAATTAGTGAGAGTAAACCAGTTCCAACTGCTAAACTCGCCCACAGATGAGCTATGCCTTACTACATAGCTTCCTCGGCAGGTATGCTCTGACTTGGCCACCCTTCCTTGTAAAGCATATTAGGGATATACCAACATAAGTTGAGCAACACTACTAGTGACATCTGCCCACCATCAGGCTGCCTCACTTGCAATCCCATACATCTTTAAATGCTGCATAACACTGGGAGTACACAAACATGAACATTGCTGCTTTCCTGTACGCTACAGTTTGGTAAACACAAGACACTTAGGGTGGAAGAACTGTGGTGAGGAACCAAGAGGGAGATCAGTTTCTTCCTTAACTTTAGTGTCATTGTTTACCGACGCTGTGGGCTACTTGCCGGCAAAACAAACCAACAACATTTGTAAACGATACCTAGTTTGGTAATCCAGGAGGTCTGCAAATCCCTTAGAGCTTCTCTGTAGTCAGTGTGTGCCTTGAGTTCTTTCTTTTCTTCACTGTTTGTGTTACTACTGTTGCTCCCTCTTTTCTTGCAAGGCAGCTCAGTCATGGTCACACGCAGAGGGTATTGGTCCTAAAAATTAAATATAAAAGTACAATGAATATACTGAAGTATGATTTGCACATATCAAAGTAAAATTTTATTTGATTATATTGTAACATTGATTTTAGCAAATGTATGTGCTTGTAAGTAATAACTGTTTCATTGGGTTTCAATGACTAGAAGTTTGAAGCCCTATGGTACTGAGTAATAGTCCTTGGGGCTTCCCATAGATTTCTCTGGGAAGAAAATTTGGGCTCGTCTGTGTTTTATCTGTGTGGGTCCATTTCTACGTCACTGGCTAGAAGGAGGAGAGCAGTTGCTAGTTGTCAGCTCCTTATGTGGAGTACTGTCAAAATTGATGGACAGAAAACTTGTGCTGGTCCAGAGACTAGAGCCAGCCCTTGCACCTCCAGCAGGAGGTGAAAGTATTGATAGATTCTGAAGAGGAGCAGTGGACAGATCTCTGATACCCATCTTGTAAGACCACCACAATTAGGAACTTCCTATTCATCAATGAAATGCTTAAACTATAGCCCAATGACGTATATAAAAACAGATGTAACAAAAGGCCTTCTTCCCATAAGAGGGATGTACCAGTCAAATGTACACTCACCCTACACACCTCTGAAACCCATTCACCCCCCTTCCCATCTTAGCATTTCATGCAGGGTCATCTGTGCTTCCTGCCACATTGCTCCGGTCAGAGGCAATGGAGCAAGACACAATGCCCAAGAGCAGACACCTGTTTATCCCCATTTCCTCATTATAAAGCAAGCTTCTACCCCTTCATCCACTCTAGAAACTTCCAGAACAAATAAGAATATCCCTTAATTCATCATCCATTAACAACTCTCCATTTACTCCTTTTGCACTCTTTCTTCCTTGCTCGACATTCTTCTTGCATCCGTGGCCCCCCTTCACCCAGTCCATTTCATTCTTGGTCCTTCCTACATCTTCACTCCACAATCTTTTTGCTCATCTTTCTTCATTCTTTCCATAAACCCAAATCTAGAGACGTTGGGACAAATTATGGGAAAGGTGGGGGGGGAAACACGGGTCTTTATCTGAATATCAAGTTTATTCCTGACCGGTTTCGCTTACAACCCTCCTCTGAAGAAGCTATTGTAAGCGAAACCAGTCAGGAATAAACTCGATATTCAGATAAAGACCCGTGTTTCCCCCTCCACCTTTCCCATAATAAACCCAAATAACATCAGCATCCTTTGATCAACCCTATCAGTCAGCTCTTTCCACTTCTGCTCTTCCCCTCATCTCCACAGCTTTCACTCTACCCATTCACAAACTACCACCAAAATTCTCATATTTAGGCTCTTTCTGATGATGATGATATGGTTTAACATCACACACTCCCCCCTATCGGGAGGCTAGGATGGTGCCCCTCACAGAGGGCTTTGTAGCATGGAATTTAATGAACCATGCCCTTGGCTCAACTTCGCCGGTGACAGGATTCTAACCACCCTCACCTCGACCTTCGCTGCAAGTAACGATGCCCTAACCCTCCTTTAAATTCCTAGCCTGCTCCATGCAGTGCTGTGGCCACACTCACTCCCTTACATAGCTGCTTTGCATCCATCCCCAGACACCATTTCTTGTAACATTTTTTCCCCCCCCACAAACATTTACTTGCTCTGTTTATTCTATAATATACCACCTCCACTCAGGTGGATAAGGTGGACTGGGAGTTGGCACATGAGGCTGATGAAAGATTATTGGGATGGTTTGTGTACTTGGAAAGAATAAGTGAAGAAAGTTTAGCAAAAGGAGTGTGGAAAGCAGAGGTGGATGTAGTAAACTTGAGGAGTTGATCAAGGATGAGATGGATGGATGGGGCGAAAGGGGCTTTGAGCAAGAGGGGAATGTCTGTTGAGGAGAGAAGGTAGAAGGCAGGGGATAGGGCCAAGTGGAGAATGGTTGTGTATACATGATATTTTGATGCAGCCCAAAGGGATTTCTCCCCATCTTCTCTATTTTCCACATGAGGGGACACGGAGGGAGTGTTGCTGTACAAGTGAAGTGGCCCTGCTATGGATGTGCTGTCTTGATGCACTGCCTCTGACCTGGTCAGTGGGTGAGATGCAGGGATGACTCTTCATTCACAGGGAGCTAAGAAGAGAGAGTAGCAAGGGAGGTGGATTGGATTGGGTGCATGCCTTGACTGACTACCTCCTTTATAAGGGGAAGAAGCTCTTCGAGTACAGATGGATCCATCTTACACTTTAAAACTGGCCTTTGACCCATCCCGAACATACCCCTTGTACTCTCCTACTGGGATTCGAACCCTCGCCTGAGCGGCTTGCTTCGTAGAAGGTGAAGACCGTACCGTCACGTCACCACAACCCTTCAAAACAGAACGAATTAGTTCACGGACTATGAAGCAAGCCGCTCAGGCGAGGGTTCGAATCCCAGTAGAAAAGTTTATTTCCAAATGTCAAAATGACACAAATATCCCTTGTACACTTCATCATCTTACTTTTGACATTTGCCCTCAGTTTTCTTTTCACATATTCCCCCAAATTCCACCAACAGCTGCTTCAGTCTCCTCTGAATTGGCTACAAGTGTAAGATGCTGTAATGATTATAATTTATCTTGTATTATTTGTTTTTGTTTTGTTATCTTTTGTCTGTCTGATTTTCATTTGTTATTAGTTATATGTCAATATATTATTATTTACTATTTACCTGTTTGTTTATTATTTAACTATACCTATGCATTTATTTATTTTATTTGTTATTTACATTATTATAGTTTTTATTTATTATCTTATTATTAATATGATTTTTTTTTCGCATCCGACCTAGATATGGATCAAATGGTCTCCTGTCGGTATGCTCCGCCTTTGTAAATCCTTTGTCACCTGCACACAGCAACACAGCAACCTCCCACTTCCTCAACTCCAAAATCCTGCTTAGCACACTTGTGTTTCCCTCACTCACTACCCCATTCATATACAGTGAGACCTCTCATTAACGCATTAACTAGCTGTGTTTGCAGTGTTTTTGCTGTGTTTTTGGTGCTGTTGTTTAGTGCATGCAATCACTATGTCACCCAAAAACCACTCCAAATCAACAGATTATTCACATCAACGGACACCGTTACCCCCCTTTTAGTCCATTAATGGGAGGTAGTACTGTACAAGTTAAACAATCATGGTGACATTATGACATTACACAACCTTGGTGCAGCCCCATTTTCATCTCAACCCATTTTCTCTATTCCCAACCCTCGCACAATCTTACAACCACCCTCAACAGATCTCTCCCTATCCAAGACTTTTGCAACTCATCCCATAACATCTATCAACCCTGTCATATGCCTTCTCCAAATCTATGAATGCCCAAGAGACATCCTTACCCTTTGCCTCAAATGTCTCGCTACAAAAATTTATCTTCACATCCTCTTCCTTTCATTCACCCACACTGCTCTTCTTGAACTATTCCATTCTCCTAATTCTCTAACTCACGCTCCCCATACACTCTAGTGATTATACTTGACAGTGATCTCTCTAAAACCATTGCATTCATATTTGTCTCCTGTTCCCTTGTCTAACAGAACTATATATGCACTCCATCAGTCCATGGGTACACTTCCTTCCCTTAGGCACACATTACACCATCTCGCCAGCCATTTCACAGTAATCCTCCCTTCAGACACATAACATGGCAACCACCTAACCAAGGTGCTTTACCAACTTTCAGGTCTTTTAACGGCTTCAATACAACTAAAATTCTCATGCACAGCATCGGCTGCCAAACATACGATTCATCACACTACTTGCATTATAAAATATAAAGTCACTGTTGTATTACTCATTCTCTTTTACTCTGAGTAATAATAAACACAGAAAACATCATCAAACCAGTTCACAGAATCCAAGGGTAACTCATGTACAACTGCAAAAAAATATATAATGAAGATGGTGACACCAGCATCTTCATGTACCTACTCAAGCCTCATGACATCTATGTGGACGTCATTGTACCAAAGTGGTTAATGTTATTTGTATATCCTCTTCCTTTAGCCTTATCATTCTCCCCTTCCATCTTTGTCATTTTCCTGACATCTCCCACTCCCACAATCAAAGTATCCCTGTTCTCTACATTCAACAGATACCCAAAATATTCTACTCGTCTTCCCTTTACTGCCTTCATGTCCATTAACATCCGTCTATCTGCACCCTTTTCCTTCCTTCCAAAACATCTTTTTATTCTGTCCCAAGTTCTCAGCCATACACCTACCCAACTTTACATCTGCTCTCCTCTTGGCTGCCCTCACCTTGCACTTTCCTTCCACCCTGATTTCAAAAATAAATGAAGAACATCCATATAGCTGATCACTGAGATCTTCTACAACTAGAAATTATCTTTTAGCCATCCATTTCTTCCAAGGTTTTTACAAATTTTGGACTGAGTAATGGAGAAATATAAAGTGTGTGCTCATGCTGTCTCACTGAATAGTTATCCAAGCAAGATGGGCATTCATGCAAAGAAATAAAACTATACACTTTTAAATAGTATATAGCAAGTGTTCATATTATTCCATAAATTGCAAGTTGTGAGTAGATAACAATAAATATGTAACATTATTTACTGGGCACTATGTATATATGAAGAACTATATACACCTAGATTTCTTAATCCAACTGCCACTTGTACAGCCATTTGGGCCCAGAACATAAACCCACTTTGGAAATGGTGGTGTTTTATGTCCTCCTGGGGGGGGGCAATTCCCAAAGTGGGTTCATCTCCTCCTGGGCCCAAACGTCTGCACAGGTGGCGGTTGGCGAGTATTGGATTAAGAGACCTAGATGTATACATATATGTAAATGTAAACATCAATATAATGCATGTTTTACATTAAATCATCATGTTTACATGTACATGTAATAGATCACTTAAAAATCAAGCAAATACTTATCAAAAGTATTGAAAGTAAATCTTAAAGACCAGCTGGTTTCTTACCGGCCTCGCTCGAATGGCCCCAAACTTGTGGCTACTTACAGCTTTTCTCACTTGCTCGTCCTTGGAAAATGAAAGCGTACCCAGCAACATCTGGCCTGGACACAAGCCTAAGCTCTTCAAGGTTCTGTAGGGAAAGAAATTAACATCATATACAGCAACATAAGGAGTAACTAACAACACTATTTCCGTCTTACAAGGATTAACATCTTCAGAAACAGTGATTTACTTGGGCACATATTAAGCAAATAAACAACTACTTTCTTCTTCCATCAACTAGCCTAATCCCATACAAAAGATAAATTAATAAGGATAATATAAACACTGGGTCACTTAGGGTGTCCTGGATATATATAATATATACTATATAATCTCTCTCTCTCTCTCTCTCTCTCTCTCTCTCTCTCTCTCTCTCTCTCTCTCTCTCTCTCTCTCTCTCTCTCTCTCTCTCACTCCCTCTCTCCCTCTTTCCCTCTCTCCCTCCCTCCCTCCACACAAACACACACATTTAGGAGGCTGAGTCTATTAAATAATCACAAATATGTACTTGCAATCACAACAGCATAATACATCTGGATTTATTTTCCACACAAATGAAGATAGCGTCTCATCCTACGCACATCTCTGACGGGAAAGCACCATTTCACACTATATAATTTGAATATAAGAGGAAAATTGTGTATAATATTAAATTCCTGAAATTTGGGTAATTAAATAGTTTTCAAGAAACAATCTACTTATCTCTACCTGGTTACTCATAATAACATCTAATTACACTACGTGTACCAGCCAAAAGTACTCAAATTCAATGCAACAAATCTACTGAAAACCAGTGTAAAATGGTTTCACTGTACCATGCTTCAACTGCTCAGCGAGATATCTTTCAAGTTAGCAGCACAAAACAATTCCAAGGCCACAATGCTGATGTTTGAGGCAACCTAGGGCTAATCTGTTTGACAGTATCATGCTGGCAAAATGCAAACAAAACAGATTTCTCCTTGCAACCAATCTGGCTTCATCCTCCATGCACTCCATTTTACAGAAAAAAGTAGTCTGCCAAAGCTCTCTACACATAGACCAATACATCAAATCATAGGATCATAAAGCAATGTAAACAATATCATATGGCGACTTCATGTATTGACATAATATATACACCAAGTACTGATACTAAGAGATTACCTAGAATTAAAATGAACTTTCAAGATACCACATTCCTGCACCTATAACTACCCATCCTCACCCTATCAACATAAAATCAAATAAATGAAAGAGACAAGACTGTGATGTGGTTAAAAATTTTCACGTGTAACCATAGCTAATGAAAGCCTCCTGGTACATGAATGATATATTCATACTGGCTCAATGCTGAATGGTACATGGACATGAAAAACTGATTCAGCTCATTTAAACATTCTTTACATATATATACGCAGCCCAAAGGGATATCTCCCCGTCTTCTCCTTTTATGCATGGGGGGACGGAGAGGGGGGGTCGCCGATTTAATGAAGCGGCCTTGCTGTGGATGTGCTGCGTCTTGCGACACTGCTTCTGACCCAGGGCAGTGGACAAGGTGCAGGGATGACCCGTCGTCCAGGAGGTGCTAAGATAAGAAGGAGGGTGGAGGGGTGTGGAGTGTATTCAGGGATGGAATGGGTGGGAATGATTTTATGCCTTTTCCTTTTTGGCTACCTCCCTTGTAAGGGGGAAAAAGCCTTGGTATATGTATGTATATGTATGTACATGTATTACATTCAGGAGAAACCAAGAAAAGAGGGAGGTAGGGGTGGTGAATATGAATGGGAGTGGAGTATGTGGGGATGAAATGGGTGGGAGTGGAATTATGCCTTTTGACTTTGGCTACCTCCCTTGTACATAATGATGGCTTTTTCACCCTTACAAGGGAGGTAGCCAAAGTCAAAAGGCATAAAATCCACTCCCACCCATTTCATCCCCACATACTCCACTCCCATTCACCGCCCCTCCCTCTTTTTTTTTTTTGGCTCCTCCTAGATGATGGGTCATCCCTGCATCTCACCCACTGCCCTGGGTCAGAAGCAATGCAACAAGACAGAGCAAGGCCACTTCATGTAATTGACGAACCCCTTTTCTCCGTCCCCTCAAGCAGAAAAAGAGAAGATGGGGAGAAATCCCTTCGGGCTGCATCAAGACATCATTCACAAGACAGTGCAAGGAGGAGATGACTCGTGAGGCAATGTACTGCTAGATATGACCATGGAGTACACAATGACCCAATGGGTCCGTGAAAACACAAGGTACAGAAATAATGAAGAGCAATCGAAACTAGATCTAATATTTACAACAGAACCTGAAATAGTGCATAAAGTCCAGTATGAGACACCAATTGGAAAGAGTGACCATGTACTCATCGAAACTGTACTAAAGGAAGAAATAGACATAGAGAGTAACAAAAAGCATAGGAAAGGAAGACTGATGTACAACAAAACAGACTTTACAAAACTAAAGACATTCTTCCGGAATGCAAACTGGGAAATATTTTACAGGGAAGAAACAACAGTGGAAGAGAAATGGAATATATTGATGGAAAACTACAATGAAGGTGTAAACAGGCATGTACCAAGACAAAAGCGAGAGAGAGAGTACATTAAATGTTGGTTCAACAAAAGATGCAGTGAGGCAAAAGACAGAAGGGACAAAGCTTGGAAAAAGTGGAGAAAAGACAAAAAACAAACCAAATGGCAAATTTATGTTAACTATAGAAATGAGTATGTTAATGTGAGAAGAGAGGAAAAAAGGAACCATGAGAAGGATATTATAGACAAATGCAAAGAGCAACCCAAACTATTCTATCGGTATGCGAATGGTAAACTTAAAAACAAACAGGAAATGGTGAAACTATGCCAAGGAAACATAGAATACACAGAAGATTTAGAGATGGCCGAAGTCATGAACAATCACTTTAAATCTGTTTTCACCAGAGAGAAAATACCAAATTGTGACATAGATAAAAACAAGAAATCTCCCCTCATGAATGAGTTTACAGCATCACTAAAGGAAATATCAGAACATCTATCAAGGCTGGCCCGGACAGTATTGCAAATTGGATTCTAAAGGAGTGCAAAGAAGAACTAACAGACAAAATACACATCTTAATAAACAGCTCACTCAAAGAAGGAAAGATACCCGAGGACTGGAAAAACGCTAACATTGTACCAATACACAAAGGAGGAAACAAAGAAGAACCCACCAACTATAGGCCAGTATCACTAACAAGCACCATAGCCAAAATTTGTGAGAAAATAATCAAGAATAGATGGGTAAAACATCTGGAAGACAATGACATATTAAACCTAAGACAATTTGGATTCAGACAAGGAAGATCATGCTCCACAAACTTAATATGCTTTTACTCAAGACTAATAGACATAGTGCAAGAAAGAAATGGATGGGCTGATTGTGCATTCCTAGACTTGCGAAAAGCCTTTGACAAAGTACCACACAGAAAACTACTAAAAAAACTGGAACACATAGGAGGAATACAAGGAAACCTACTAAAATGGATAGAGGACTTTCTGACTGGTAGAAAGATGAGAGTAGTGCTCAGAGAAAAATATTCAGATTGGAAAGAGGTGATCAGTGGAGTACCGCAACGATCTGTGCTGGCACCAATAATGTTTGCTATCTATATGACATGGACGAGGACGTGAACTGCTACATGAGCTTCTTTGCCGATGATGCCAAACTGCTAAGGAAAATAGAAACTGATGAGGACTGTGAAGCACTGCAAGAAGACCTAAATAGGGTATGGAACTGGAGTCAGAAATGGGAAGTGGACTTTAATACTATGAAGTGTAGCATAATGGAGTTTGGAAAAAGCAAAAACAGAATATCAGGAAAATATACAATTGGAACCAAAGAAGTAAAGAAAGTAGGATCCGAAAAAGATTTGGGAATAATTATCACGAACGACTTGTCCTATGATATACAGATTGACAAAATTGTCGGGGAGACTTACAACTTGCTAAGATCAATAAAAGTGGCGTTTACATACTTGGACGAAGACATGATAAAAAAAACATTGGTTACATTGATAAGGCCTAGATTAGAGTATGCGGCAACATTGTGGTCCCCCAGTACCAAAAAGAATATAAAGAAAATAGAAAGAATCCAAAGAGCAGCCACAAAAATGGCACCTGCACTTGCAAACCTATCATACGAGGAGAGATTGGCTAAACTGGAGTTACCGACACTGGAGCAAAGAAGAGAGAGAGGTGACCTATTGACCATCTACAGAATCATGAGAGGCACAGAGGTACTCGATAGAGAGAACTTACTTAACTGGGACAAAAGAAACACAAGAGGACATGGAAAGAAAATCAAAAAACATAGCTATAGAAGAGAACTGAAGAAAAACAGTTTTCCTCATAGAGTTTTGGACACTTGGAACAAACTGGACGATGACATAGTATGCGCAAAAACCATTCATGAGTTTAAAAACAAACAAGACACTGCAAGATACAAAGGCGGGACATCACGAGCATAGCTCCCCTTCCCGCAAAATACAACTAGGTAAATACATTCTCTCACCCCCCATCCCCCATCCACTCCCTTCCATGCATCATAGCATCATCCATACACAACCATTCTCCACTCACCCCTATCTTCTGCCTTCTCTGTTCCTTCCTCAACAGACATTCTCCTCTTTCACAAACCCCTTTTTATCCCATCCATCTCATCTCATCCTTGATCACCCACTCATGTTCAACCCCTCCACCACCACTGCCTTCCATACCTCTTTTACTAATCTTTCTTCACTCATTCTTTCCATGTGTTCAAACTATCCCAATATTCTTTGATCAACACTATCTCCCAACTCCCTTTCCACCCCCACCCTCCTCACTTCCTTTTTTCTCACTATCCAGCCTGGTACCTCCTAACATACTTCTTGGGTATTTCATCTCAAACAAATTTAAACTCTTCCTTTCTTACGTTCCATGTTTCTGCCCCATACAATGCTGTCTGCATAATCACCCCTTCATACAATCTCCTCTTAGCATCCATTCCCAAACGTCTATTTCTCATTATACTTTTTAATCCCCCAAGGTATATACTCGCTTCTTTCAATCTACATTCTACCTCCATCTCCACTACTCCCTTTCCCACCTCATTCGCACCCAAGCATCTAAAACTATCCACTATTTCCAGTCTCCCTTAATACTTCCAATTTGCTGCCATCCTCAATACTCACTTCCAATTTGCTGCCATCCTCTCCCCTTGAACATCTCATCACCTTACTTTTACCTTCAACCTCCTCCTTTTGCATGCCTACAAACTCCATCACTAACTTCCTTAATCCCTCCTCTGATCCTGCTACAACACAGTGTCGTCAGCAAACAACAACTGGCTCATCTCCAATTTTTCTCCATTTTCTTTAACACCTGGTACTTAAAAGATCCTCCTTTCAACCTGGTTCAGACTATTGCTGATCAGTTTTTTCCAGCTGAGGGGCAATTTTGGGAGAACATGGGTCTCAATTAATAAAGATTCCTTTGGCTACCTCCTGTGTAAGGGGGAAAAAAGCCTTGGTATATGTATGTATGTATCCATTTTCTCCAGTCTGCCCCTTAGCTGTTTATAAAATTGTCTATTTACGACTGATCAAGATTTGAATGGTGACTCACTGTACTGAAAGGCATAAACACCAGCAAAGCTTTAGCCAAATAAAAATTAACGTATTACTGTAGTTGAGGGGTTCATGAGCATAGATGCAAGCAAAGCACTAACCAGCTAAGGATTCATCAAAACTGCAACAAACTAGAGACACAAATACAATAACTCCAGATTTTCCTTCCTTTATTTATCCTTCAATAAGCCACACATTAAAGCTATCTCCAAGCTTCATATTCATGCACTGCTGCAAATCAAATCTAGGTCAAAAGTTCCTTGACCTTTTTCCTTACAGCATATTGACATTCAAAATATTGAACTAATTAAATGCAAACTTTACACAACTTACTTATCAGTCAAGCTAGGAGGGAGGATGTGGAAGGGCTGGACTGTGTGAGGTGCCAGAGTGAGCGCCTGCGCCTTTTTCCCATTGGTCACCGCACTGTTGAATGTTGTGTAAATATCCAGCTTCACCTGTTTAGGGTTCAATACAATCAAAACTATAAACATTAGTTTTTATGGACACATGTACACACACATACACACCAAAAGCTATGTTCTCCCTCATATGTATGCTGGGGTGGTGGCAGGATGGTTTGTTTAGTGATCCGAGTGTGAATGTATTTTGTGTGGATGTTCTGTGTGGTATAGGATCAACTGATGAGCATCACCTGATGATACATCCCAAGGGTTAAACCTACATACATATACCAACGGCTATTTCCCCCTTACAAGGGGAGGTAGCCAAAAACAAAGGCATAAAATCCACTCCCACCAATTTCATCCCCACATACTCCAACTCCCATTTACCCTTCTCCCTCCCTCTTGGCTCCTCCTGGATGATGGGTCATCCCTGCATCTCACCCACTGCCCTGGGTCAGAAGCAGTGCAGCTAGACACAGCACATCCACAGCAAGGACACTTCATTTAATTGGTCACACCCCCCCCTCTGTCCCCTCATGCAGAAAAAGAGAGGATGGGGAGAAATCCCTTCGGACTGCATCAGAATATCATTCACACATATTCCCTCATCCCCCACCCACTGCCTTCCGTGCATCACAGCATCATCCATACATAACCCTTCTCCATTCACCCCATCTTCTGTCTTCTACTGTCCTTCCTCCTAGTGTAGGCTTACAGAGCTGCTTAGTATAGGCTTACGGAGCTGCCTAGTGTAGGCCTTATGGTCTCTTGCAGTCTCCTTCATTCTTATGTGCTTATGTTCTTATTGTACAAGTACAGAAGTTTCACATGCAAGCCAAATTTAACCCTTTATTACCTCCTGTGGCAGTTTGAAGAGAAGAGTTAGAGGTAGATCATTGAGCTTCTCTAGAAGATCTGTACGTTCATGTCTAACATGAAGACGAATGACATATTCTCCCTTTTCTAGCTTAGTACTGTGCTTGATACTGTAGGCATCTCCTGAAGCCAAATGCTGCTTATTGCTATCAAATAGCATCCACAGTTGAGACTCGAAGGCAGATTCATATAATACATCACTTAATAACGAACAGTTGGGTGTAACCTACAGTATATGAAAAAAAAATTATCCAATTAGTAATAACATTCTAAGAACAGGACTGTGAATATATCACCATGTAAGAAAAAATTTTTACAAAGTAATTCAGAAACTGCATCAAATGAGCTGATTAACATTGTACAAAGTCTTACCTCTACAGCTTTGGCTATACTAAAGTTGTACGTAAGAACGAGTTGATAAATGGGTCGTTCTTCAGGAATTGTGTCTCTTAAACCACCAAGAACTTCTGTGTGACTTTCCGTGGGACGAATTACCTGTTCAAAGAGAACACGTCATGAGAATTCTGCTTCGGGCCCTTCTGAAGGGGTTGACACACCCAACCCACACACACACACTCAAACACACCTCCCGTCTCAGCACCTAGATGGGTCATCCATCTCCTCCCACAGCAAAAGAGGAGAAAGACTTATGAGTGTTGAGAAAAGAGAACTCTATATCTTCTGTGTGGTGTTGAAAAAAGTGAGAGACAACAAAGTGAAAAAATGAGAAAGTGAAAGAGATGAGGAGTTATAACAGCTCAAAATACATAATGTTTTCTTTTCATCTTCAAAGAACTGAAGTCTAACCTGTCCATGTTGCTTCAAAACTGCCTGAGGCAACACCTCTTCAGTTCTAAGCGACGATCTCACATCTACTCTTTGGATTCCATCACCACACACTAAAGTCACCTGGAAAAGCAAAATAAATTACATTATTTGACATGAGTACTACTGGTAATTCTTGTACTACATGTACACAAAATCCTTTAGAATGGAGTAATCATGATTTTTTTTTTTTTTTATACAATCAACCCTCTATCTAAAGTGCTTATTAGTACTTGTTACTACTTATATACATACATATACCAAGGCTTTTTCCCCCTTACAAGGGAGGTACCCAAAAAGGAAAAGGCATAAAATCATTCCCACCCATTCCATCCCTGAATACACTCCACACCCCTCCACCCTCCCTCTTATCTTAGCACCTCCTGGATGATGGGTCATCCCTGCACCTTGTCCACTGCCCTGGGTCAGAAGCAGTGTCGCAAGACACAGCACATCCACAGCAAGGCCGCTTCATTAAATCGGCGACCCCCCTCTCCGTCCCCCCATGCATACTTGTTACTATTTTAAAGTATTTATAAATAAGGGAAAAGATAGAAGATAGGAATGAGTGAAGAATGGTTGTGTATGGATGATGTGATGCATGGAAGAGAGTGGGTGGGGGATGGTGGGGTTAGGGAGTATGTGTGAATGATATTTTGACACAGCCCGAAGGGATTTCTCCCCATCTTCTCTTTTTCTGCATGAGGGGACGGAGAAAGGGGGTTCGCCAATTAACTGAAGTGGCTTTGCTATGGATGTGCTGTGTCTTGCTACATTGCTTCTGACCCAGGGCAGTGGGCGAGATGCAGGGATGACCCGTTATCCAGGAGGAACCAAGATAAGAGGTGAGGGGGAGAGGAGTATGTGGGGATGGAATGGGTGGGAGTGGATTTTATGCCTTTGTGTTTGGCTACCTCCCTTGTAAGGGGGAAAAGGCCATATGTATGTAAAAATAAAAGGATAAAGTACTTATTATCATTAAAGGTATCAAAGAAGAAAGTCCTCTCTTGGTCCACTGACTTGATGTACCTTCAATTTCAGCAGGTGGGGGTATAGGTAGTTTCAGTAACAAAGACGGTGGTAACATGACCGTATGTCCATTACATGCATGTAAATATATGCAGTATCTATTTACGGTCTTTTTTTTTATTGAAAAAGCACAAAAAAATGTGTCTTGGTGTGCCATGATTAAAGAAGGCTGAAATGGTTTGGGCATGTAGATAGAATGAGTGCGGAATGTATGGAAAGCAGAAGTATGTGGACTGAACTGGAGAAGAACAAGAATAAGGTGGATGGATAGGGTAAAGGGGGCACTGGATATAAGAGGAATGTCTGTCAAGCAAGGAAGAGAGCGAGCAAAAGATAGGAGTGATTGGAGAGTGTTGTACACGGATAAAGAATTGACGAATCCAGAAAGGAGTTTACTGTGAGTGGATGAGGTCACTATATAATGAAGCAGTGGGGGTTATCAGGCTTTGCAGTAGGAGTGCTATGCCTTGCTGCACTGCCTCTGATCTGAGCAGTAGGCAGTGGACAGCAATGATGCTTCATCTGCATGGAGCTGAAGATGAAAGACAACAAATGGAGATGGATGTGATTTGGGTGAATGGATATACTGAAGGGGTGATTGTGCCAACAGCACTGTATGGAGCAGAGACCTTGAATCTGAGAGAGGCAGAGGGAAGTTTAAATGTGTTTTAAGATGAAATGTCTGAGAGGTATGGTCAGGGTTATACGGTTGGACAGAATGAGAAACAAGGTAAGGAGGAGACATGGAATGGAAAAGGAGATGGCAGATAAGGCTAAGGAAAGAGTATTGGGATGGTTTGGACACGTGGAAAGAATGAGTAAAGATTAGTAAAAGAGGTGTGGAAGACAGTGGTGGAGGGAGTGAATTTCAGGGGAGGACTGAGGATGAGATGGATGGATGGGGTGAAGGGGGTGTTGAGCAAGAGAGGAATGCCTGATAAGCAAGGAAGGGAGAAGGCAGGAGACAGGGATGAGTGGAGAATGGCTGTGTATAGATGATACTGTGAAGCAAGGAAGGGAGGGAGTGGGGGAAGGGGGAGTAGGGAGTGGTTATGTATATACATACACCAACGGCTTTTTTCCCCCTTACAAGGGAGGTAGCCAAAGTCAAAGGCATAAAATCCACTCCCACCCATTTCATCTCCACATACTCCAACTCTCAATCACCCCCCCTACTCCGTCTTATCTTGGCTCCTCCTGGATGATAGGTCATCCCTGCATCACTCCCACTGCCCTGAGTCAGAAGCAATGCAGCAAGACACAGCATATCCACAGCAAGGCTGCTTTATTTAATTGGCAACCCCCTTCTCCTTCCCCTCATGCAGAAAAGGGAAGACGGGGAGAAATGTCTTCTACACTTCTTTTACTAATTTTTCTTCACTCATGCTTTCCCTGTGTCCAAATTATCCCAATACTCTTTCATCAACCCTGTCTCCCAACTTCCTTTCTACCACCGCTCTCCTCCTCACTTTCTCGTTTCTCACTCTATCCAGCCTAGTAACCCCTGCCATATTTCTCAGGCATTTCATCTCAAACATTTAAACTCTTCCTTTCTTATGTATGCAAGATATTTTGACAGCCTGAAGGAATTTCTCCCTGTCTTCTCTTTTTCTGCATGAGGGGATTTTTTTTTTTCCAATTATGTGAACCAGCCTTGCTATGGATGTGCTGTATCTTGCTGTATTGTTTCTGACCTAGAGCAGTGGGCAAGATACAGGGATGACCCATCATCCATGAGGTGCCAAGACGAGAGGGAAGAAAGAATGGTGGATGGAAGCGAAATGGGTGGGAGTTGGTACTTGCCTTTTGACTTGGCTACCTCCCTTGTATGGGGGAAAAAGCCACTGGCAAATTTATAGGATATACTCTGACTCAGCCACCCCTTATAAGGAGGAAAGGTCCTTTCCGTACATACATGAGAGTGCTACCAGCTGGGGCAAGGATGGGACAGGGGGAAGCAAAGCTACAGTACTTGTCAACAGCACCACAATCACGCATGCAAACAACACTACATGATGATGATATGGTTTAACGTCACACAATCCTCCCATCGGAAGGCTAGGACGATGCCCCTTACAGAGAACTTTGTAGCATGGAATTTAATGAACCATGCCCTTGGTGCAACTTCGCCGGTGGCAGGATTCGAACCGCCATCCCCTTGACCTTCAATGCAAGTAATGACACCCTCACCCGCTCAGCCAGGGACGTACACTCCATAAAGGATTTGTGGGAAAACCCGTTTTGGCCGATGCATTCCTTGGGGAGACCGGACTGCTCGGGCAGACAGTCTTAGGAAAAACAGCACCACAATTCTCTCCAGCTTTCCTTCCTTACCTTTAATTTTTTGTGATTTCTCCATTCCGTATATCATTCCTTAGTGATGTATGCCTTAACAAGATTTTACTGCATTTGGAGGGATACAATGAAGTAGAAATTCATTCTAAATTGGGTACATACCTCATTTAAGGACGGTTGTATTCCATGGAAGTCAACGGCTACTTCCAACTGCCCATCGACGAGACTTGCCCACCACCGTGCTATGCACACTTCTAGGGTGTATTGTCCACGTACACCAATGGTTAGACTGGTGCTCTCATTCTTACTAAGATTCACAACCTACAACAACAATTATCATCCTATAACCACAAAATTATTCATTCTTTAAAATTATTGTCTTAAATCGCCTCTACAAGAAATTGTGGAAAACAATTGAAATTGTGAAATTTGAAGTTACTGTACCTAGTAAATACTTACACATACAGGTAGTTCTCAGTTTACAAGTATTTGATTGAGATTTTTTTTTTTTTTTTTTTTCTTTTTTTTTCTTTTGAACACCTTGGTTAATCAACTGGCCTATCTATATTAACGAACAAAGTTTAAGGAAGGCATGAAGTATGGATCTTTAAGTTAACAAGAATCTCTGTTGCAATGCTCAAATAAACCTATATAATAATTAAAGTTACACAATTTTTTATTTCTGAACATTTGATTCATGATTTACTTTTCTGGAAAATAACATATAATGGAGTTAATTTTGCTGCTACATAGTTCTAAATGGAAATACATAATCTACAAATGGGATAATTAAAACATGAAGGAATTTTTCACCTTGTAGAGTTCTGTTGTGCGTACACTATAGGAAGGCTGAAGTAAGACTGTATGAATGGTGAATCTCTGAGCTTTCTCACAGTGCAATGACTTCAGGTGTAAGGTAGCCCAAGTAGCGCCAGACGGAACCATGATGAAATGTCGACGTATATGACCAGCCTTAAAGGTTTCTGGGGGACTAAATTAAAATATTTGTCAAGGAGAGCAACTGATAACTTTCAAGAACAATGACAACAGACATGTACACTTAATTCTTAGCTCTTTCAGATCCATGATAAATTTCATACACTCTTTGTTATGGCAAATTCCTGATGGATTATACTGGCAAACCATGCCAACAGGAGAGCTTTTGGTCCATAATGATGTCAGATGCTGAAAAAATTAAATGGTTCAGTTTAACCTCATGAACTCCCACTATCACAAGGCTAGGACAGTGCCCCTTACAGAGGACTTTGTATCATGGATTTTAATGAACCATGCCCTTGGTCCAACTCACTAGTCGCAGAGTTCGAACTGCCATCACCTCAACCTCTGCGGCACACACATGTATGCATATTCCAAAGGGCCCTCCCCTTACATAAGAGGTGATTGGCCGAGGCATGCACCCACTCTTCACAAAAAAAAAAATATATATATATATATATATATATAAATTAATACATACATATACCAACGGCTTTTTCCCCCTTACAAGGGAGGTAGCCAAGGTGAAAAGCACAAATCCACTCCCACCCACCTCACCCCCACAATGCTCCACTCCCATTTGCCAGCCCTCCCTCCCTCTTATCTTGGCTCCTCCTGGATGATGGGTCATCCCTGTATCTTGCCCACTGCCTTGGGTCAGAAGCAAATGTAGCAAGACACAACACATCCACAGCAAGACCACTTCATTTAATCAGCAAATCCCCCTCTCCATCCCCCCACACAGAAAAAGAGGAGACGGTGAGAAATCCCTTCGGGCTGCATCATAATATCATTCACGCATACTCCCTCATCCCACCCATCTCCCACCCACTCCCTTCCATGCACCACAGCATCATCCATACACAACCATTCTCCACTCACCCATATCTTGTCTTCTCCCTTCCTTCCTCAACATGCATTCCCCTGTTTCCCAATAATAAGGAATAAATAAACAGGTTAGAGACTGAAACACCCACGTAAGGACCAATATGTCTGTTGTTGTTTGTTTATTTACGGAGCTGCCTAGTGTAGGCCTTAAGGTCTTTTGCAGTCTCCTTCATTCTTATATTCTTATGTTTGTCCACATATCCCACTCCCTTTTATCTTGGTTCCTTGTGGATGAAGAGCATCCCTCACCCCAGCCACACTGCCCAGGTCAGAGGCAATGTAGCAAGACACAGTGTAGCAAGGTCACACCTTCAAGAAATTGTTTTTCTATGGATATACGTGTACCATAATTAATTTCCTGTATCAATAATTGTCACCCTGCTGCAACATGCCTTATGGAAATATATCTTGATTAACAGTCTTATGTCTATCATAACAATATGTAAATATGTATGAGTGTTCGTAGTGATATTCTGTATAGTAACAATTGTAATTTGTGAACTGATTTGTGCACTGTGCTCCTAAATATGAAATATGCCCTTCTTGTGTTCAGCTGTCAAGACAGCGGCCTTGTTCGCCTATACTTGCGTCCATTAGTGGAAAGATACAGAGATCCAACACCGACAAGGACTAAATAAAGCCCCTGATGGCTGACACTTCCCATGGAAAGTGTGGGAGTCAACAGGCTTTGAAAATGGGCACCTCCGGTGTTCATTTTGCAGAACCACCACAAGCAGGTACCCATCATTGGTACCCCAGAGGGAGGCTCTGAATGAATGTATGCATGAACTGGCCTAAAAGAATATTCGGATCTTTTCTGTTATTGCCCCACCACTAATTTTTTTATTTTTCTGTTGTCTTTGTTTCTGTATATCTTAGGTTAGGTTAAGATAGGTTAGATTATGTTAACCAAACCTAACCTAAGATAAACAAAATCAAAGACAACAGAAAAATCATAAAATTAGTGGTGGGGCAATAACAGGAAAGTTCCGAATGTTCTTCTCATCTCGTGTAATGAAGTGGTGGAAGTAAACCAGCTGGGTTGTCAAGTCCTCATGTGGAAGTGCTGTGTCTCACTGCATTGCCTTAAACCCCAGCAGAGTGGCTGGGGACAGGGATGACCTTTGATCCATGAAATGCTTAGACAATAAGGGCATCAAATGTGCATGAAGTGAGTGTGTGCTTTGACATATCCATCTCCCATTGTAGTCAAACCACACATATGTACATTTACATATAAGGTAGGGAAACATGGAAAGAACTCAGGAGAGAGCTTGATAAGTTTTATAACCTTAAGGGCATCCCTGAAGAAGGGTTTGTGCCTGACACGTTAGATATACAAAAACTCATGAAGCTCTCTCACAAGTTCTTTCTATCTTGTACCTTTTAATCTGGATCACTCTCATGAATATATAAACATGACCTTACTTAAACTCTTCACCAACCTTAAAGCCTAACGCAGCCTTATCTGTTCAATACAACTAAACATGAATATCTCTTACCATGAGTAATAATAACCATTTTCGAGAGCCACTACCGGAACCACTATGGTGATGGGTACTTCAAACATTACCCCTTTTTCTGGCTTTTTAGAGTTGTAGGCCCGAATGCTGGTAAAATAGGCTCTTCCCCGTTCTAGTCCACTTGGATCTATGCTAACCTGTTGAAATAAACATGACAACCATTCACATCAACGGAATTGAGTCGTTTATGCATACATATACCTAAGGGTTTTTTTTCCCCCATACAGGGGAGGTAGCCACAGTCAAAAGCATAAATCCACTCCCACCCATTTCATCCCCACATGCTCCACTCCCATTCACTCCCTCCCTCTTTACTTGGCTCCTCCTGGATGACGGATCATCCCTGCATCCCACCCACTGCCCTGGGTCAGAAGCAATAGCAAGACAGCACGTCCACAACGCCGCTTCATTCAATCAGCAACCCCCTCTTCTCTGTCCCCTCATGCAGAAAAAGATATGATGAGGAGAAATCCCTTCAGGCTGCATCAAAATATCAACCACACATACTCCCTCACCCCCATTCCCCACCTACTCCCTTCCATGCATCACAGCACATTGTAGGTCACATTAAGACTTAAATGGCATGATGAGAGAGATAAATAATCCACTACCTCAAAGGTAATGAGATGAGGGGAGTAATTAAATTAAATTTTAACTGTGTCAAATGTGGACATGTGCTTCAAACTGGCAACCCCATTTATCCAAAGGAAAGTTGCTTCACTGTCTCCTATTCTCCAATTGATCATATCTGGCCTCAAGTTCAAGTACAGTCCTAACTTAATCTATACCCTTGATGTCCAATTACCATACTTAGGTATGAATTAATGTATTTTTTGAGTTTGGGCCATATCACCTTTCAAGCTACACCAAGTAAGAATAAATGTGTGCACAAGTGGGTAATTTTATGATCTATCCTATAAGTGATTGCTAAATTGGATTTCTATATAAACAAAAACCCGACAGCAGCCATGTATTTTCCTTTACATTCGATGAGATAAGGCGTGTGCAAAGCTGACATTCTGATAATTATTGCATCATCAGTGTTTTTCCTCCCCCCCCCCTAAATCTTTAGGCACGTAAATGATTTTGTTTCCTTATCTGCCTTTAATGATATAAGAAAACAAAAATAATACTCACCTGGAAAGCTCTTACTACATACGACATCTGTAAGCATGCTGGGGCTTTGACCCACGGTGCATCACAACAGAGAACCATTTCCATATTAAAGGAGAGTTTCTCATTTGGACCTGTAAAATGGTAGGAAGAGCAACAAGTCACACATGTAATAGCATACAGATCAAAAGAACGTATAAATAATCTTTCAAATATACATCGCAATCCCTATCAACCAAGTTTTCTCAAGTGGAAAGTCCACTACAACAAAAACATGAATCCCCCTACATGCATGTGCTTCATCCAGCATGGTAGGTTCCACAGTAACGGGCACATCACGAGGACCGTCGGCCAACCAGTTGCGGATATGGATTCCCTTTGAGCGCATGCCACCGCACTCCACCACAAATCGAATTTTGTCCTCTAGACAGTCTGCTTGTTGCGTGAGATGTTCTAAAGCCTTTTCCACCTATGAATATCAGAAAGCATTTTCTTTTAGGATATCTACTTAAGTCTAATTATGAGTAACTTTTAAAACGATTTACCTCCAACCGTTCACTCTCTCCATTCCCAAACCTCACATATGCCCTCCTAATAACATAACTTCTGACTGCCTGCAACAGACTTCCTCTATTTCATATATCTGTAACATGCATCTCTATCATATCAACTTTGTACACCTTCTCCAAGCTCATGAACGCCCCAAAAAATCCTTACCTTGTGCTAGTTCTCACATACCAGTCCTACAGCCAAAACTTGATCTATAAACCCTCTTCTATACACACCTTCCTCTTCTCCAATCACTCTCTCTGTTCTCCTTCTAATCCTCAAGTCCAAAGACCTCACCAACCACACTTGACACATTCCTCTAAAACTACTTTCACACTTGCTTCCTTTCCTCTTTTACAGTGGTACTATATGTGCAATCCTCTCGTCAAGCAAAACACTTCCTTCCCCAAGACACACACAGAACACAATCTCACCAGCCATTTCACCTTTTGTCATTCCACATGACATCCACCCAATCCAGGTGTTGCCATTCCCCTGTGCATTTACCACAGCCAAAATCAAAGCCTCCTTATCCTCCTCTACATTCAATGACTCGTTAGAATACTGTCCATCTCCATCTCACAGCCTTCTTTTTCATCAACAACAGTACCTCTCTTCTCATACCAACTCCCACCTCTTCACACCGTCCATTTGCTCTTCTCTTGGCCTCCCTCACCATGCTTTTTGCTTCTGTCCTCTTTAATTCATACCTTTCATATGCTTCCTCAGTTCTTTTTAAAAAATTTATACATGCATGCATGTTTTCTGCCATCAATACACTCGCCTCTTCACTCCCCCATTTCACTTTCCTTCCTTCTGTTCCCAATCCTTTTCTTGATCATTCACCACACGTTATTTCTTCAGTCATTTACAACCGTCTTCCATTCATTTGTATCTTTGGTGCTCTCTCTTCCATGCTCAACATACATTCCTCTTGTACCCAACACCCCCTTTCCCCATCCATCCATTTCTGCTTTCCTCACTTTTGGCAAGCCTTTCCTCACTCATTCTTGACACATGCCCACCACCCCAGCTGGAGTTTCTTTCAGTTTCTTTATTGCTCTTTCCGCACCTTCCATTGACGAAGGGAAAATTGGCACTTATGTCTAGTGTAATTTTCTGTATACCTTTAGTTATTTTCCTATTCTATGGAATTGTAGGTATGATACTTGCTTTGCAGAAATTTTTGTTTATGATGCTGTTTTGGTGTTTTGGTGACTTCAGTGAAGGTATTTTCTTTTGAGTTGCTCCAGCTGCTTTACCAGTTTGTAGTGGGCATGTGTGTGTGTACAACAGAATGTGGCTGCATCCAATAATTTTCTATCTTTCAAATTTCAGAGTACTACAAAAATCTATTTGAAGAGGTGCATCAATGACCACATATAAACTTTACACCATATCAGGTTATCCCAAAACTAGATAATTTTTCACAAAGTTCCCCCAGACATCAACCAAACTAAGAAAACCCTCCCAGTTAATATAAGTAAGAACTACAGTGGCATGATTGTGCTCAAGTCACTACCTCACAATAAAACAGAACTAGCTTGGCAAGACTCCAAATGCCCAATCCAACCACCACACAGACAACAACGAGCACTTCATTCTACATTGCCCTAACCTCCCTATCCAGACAACAACACAAAACCCCTTCTCTCAGTGACTTGTGGTCCCACCACCAGTAACCTGGGGGCTTCAGGTCTCCTCCATAAAAGACCTGGGGCAACAGATTGATCGATTCCCTCGTACTTGGTCTGCTCTTGTGAGGTCTTAATGTACATGGATGGACAACAATGAAATTTCTTGGTAAACGTCACCACCAATTGTCATTCTTAGCTTAAGTCTGATTTCGTGACTTGGTCTGTAAATGTGGCAGCTGCCTGAGCTCAGAAATATAATCACAAGTAGCAGTCAAAAGGTTAGACCCCATATGCTGTCCCCCTTTCACTTACCTGTACGTAAGGCCAGTTACCTGCAAAATGCATTTGGGAGGTGGGTGTGGGTATATGAGTTGTGCTTTAATAATATACATATGAATCAGGTTTCCAGTAGTGCTCCCCTCACTTAGAAATTAACATGCACAATCTTATACTACTAAACATACAGTATCTTAAATTAAACACTTATAATCTATCATGACAAACAGTGACAGGGGCGACACATACTGAAGTTTATGACTTGTATGCAATTATGAAGATATGTGCAAATCAAGTCACTTGCAGTTCATAATGATATCTGAAGTTTTGACTGTACTTTTGCAAAGTAAGCCATGAAGTACCTGACAGCAATGTGTCACCTTTTATTAAAACGTCCACATTACCTGGATGAGTCCATGGCCCTGAGCAAACATGTCAACATTCATGAGAGGGAGTGCCGTGTTCTGTATGGCCCTTCGGATGGAGTACGGAGAGTAGGGTATACTTTGCTGTTTTAGTGCCGACACCAGAAGGCCTACACACCCAGTGGCATGTGGAGCAGCCATACTGTGGGGTGGAGGGGGGAAAAATGTGTTTACTTCCGTGAAAATTTGTTACATTAGCCAAAGCCCCTTTCCCCCCCTTATAAACAAGGTGGCAGAGTCATGTACGCATCCAGATCTCCTATCCCCTTATATGGGGGGTAGCCGAGTCAATG
Organism: Oratosquilla oratoria; assembly: GCF_046742065.1. Taxonomy (NCBI): domain Eukaryota; kingdom Metazoa; phylum Arthropoda; class Malacostraca; order Stomatopoda; family Squillidae; genus Oratosquilla; species Oratosquilla oratoria. The sequence continues at coordinate 33,095,045 of NC_134779.1, read as the reverse complement.
GCACGTGCTCACTCCTGCACCATTCCACCCTCATCCACCACCCTTGTTTCACTCTTATCTTAGCCCCTCATGGATGATGAAGGTATATACCAAAAGCATATACCCACCTTATAACGATCCTACACCCATCCCAAAACCCATTTGTTGCCTCTCCCGTCTAAGCACCTCATGGATGTTCCTTCACCCATGTCCTCTACCACATTGTTCAAGTTGGAGGCAGTGCAACAAGACAGGACTTCCACTGCAGGGCCCAACTGCCAAAGCTGGTTTACGCTACTATTCCATCACATGGCAACTCCTCTCACTCTCCTCATCCAGTCAAGTAAAAGACACGAAGAAATCCCTTCAGGCCATGTCATTTCCTTGTTTATAACCACTCTCCATTCATACCTATCTTTTGCACACTTTTCCTTGCTCAACAGACATTCTTCTTGTATCTAGTGCCCCTTTCACCCCCATCCATCCACCTCATCTTTGGTCTTCCCCTCTCAAGTTCCTTCCATCTAGTCTTTCTTCTCTCATTTCTTCCATATGCCCACACAATCTAAATATCTTTTAAGCAACCCTATCTGCCAGTTCTCATTCCACCCCTGCTCTCCACCTCACCTCCACATTTCTCGCTCCATCTATTCTCGTAACCCCCACCCTACTTCATTACTTAATCTCTATCTATCTATCAATAAACCAGGGGCTTTTTCCCCCTTACCAGGAAGGTAGCCACTCCCATCCACCACCCTTACTTCCCTCTCATCTTGGCTCCTTATGAATGATGGGTCATCCCTGTATTCCACCCACTGACCTGGTCAGAAGCAATGCAGCAAGAAGGTAGTTAATCTCAAAACGTGTTTCGGCTGTTCCCTTCTGCCTCGTTCAAACTCGGTCTTTCCTCCATGCAGTGCCAGGGACACAGTCACTAGTCTGCTCTTTGCATTCCTTCCCAGGTATCTATTTCTTGTGGCCCTTTTAACCCCTTCCATACGGTGCCGCACACGTAGGTGTCATGGACTTAGATCTCGGTGGCAGCAACCAATGCCAGCCGTACGACATGTCGTAATAATACTCGCATCATAAAATATAGTCACCGCTTATATCGATCGTTCTCTCTTCACCCGTGAATTTTGATAACCATAGAAAATGCGATTACAAAAGAATTAGAAAGAATGTCATTATGGAGGGGCGACTACAATAAATATAATCAAGACGCCGATATGGCAGCCTCGCGAATACACTCGCTCCCCATGACGCCTACGTGTGCGGCACCGTATGGAAGGGGTTAATAGCCCAAAGATGTTTACTTCCTTCCCTCCATCTCTATGCCTCCATTCCCTGCCACATGTGACCCTAAATCCCTAAAACTTCCCACTACCTCCAGTCTCTCACCCTTTAAAAGCACCTCCAACCCCCATCATGTTGAAACAAAACCCAACCTTTCCACCTCAACATCTTCAGGATGAAGGGTCACCCTGCCCCTCAGGCACACTGCTCAGGTCAAGAGTAATGCAGTAAGGCACAGCTCTTCCACAGCATGACTTGACAGCTGGAGCTGTCACCCTGTCACAAACAACACCTCACAAACATAAAAAACAAATGCACACCTAGACTTAACGCACTTAAGTCAATCACTGGAACAACATTTGGACAAAACAAAGAAACTAATATAACAATATACAAACAATGCATACGCTCAGTGATGAATTATGCGAGTCCTGCATGGGCTCCTAATCTCAGTGAGACACACCACAACACCCTTCAAATCATACAAAACAAAGCCCTAAAAACAATTACAGGCTGCACAAATACATCACCTACAGACCATTTACACCATGAAACAAAAGTCCTCAAAGTCAAGGACCACCTCGACATGAGAGGCACACAAACACTTGCTGCAGCCACCACAAACACATCACACCCGTTACACTACATAGCAGAACACCCACACACACCAAGAAACATTAAAACTACACCCAAAGACCTTTATTACACACAGATACTCTCTTCTCTTCCTCCACACAACCACCAAATACCAGCCTCCGGAAACATATTCATAATCATATCACTCACCGCTCCATTAACACACTGAAAGACAACACACTGCTGCATGCCAGACCCCCTGATATCCACCCTTCTGAATCCTCTCTCCCACGTAAGGACAGAGTCCACTTGGCCAGACTGCGATGCGGTCACCACCCAGCACTTCTAAGCTACCAGAAGAGGCTGGACGACCGTGTTGTGAACAGCTGCCCAGGATGTAACACTTCACCCCATACCATACAACACATAATGGAAGACTGCATTATACACAATCATGCACGCAAACAACACAACATACACTCTATAAAGGATTTGTGGGAAAACCCAGTTTCGGCTGTGGCCTTCCTTGGGGAGACGGGACTGCTCGGACAGACAGTCTAGGGAACGACAACAACAACCCTGTCACAATGCTGGAGTCAAAGGGAAGGACCATCATAACCGCTTACAACCAAGCTCAAAAAATGCAGCAAAAATCCATCCTAGATCCTCATGTTACACCAGAGCTACAAATCCTCCTCAACTGGCCTACATACACCCAGTAAAAGATGAGTGAGAAGATGATACAAGGTAAGTAAACAAAGAAACTGAAGAAAGCCTAAGCTTTTATTCAAACCTTTCATACTAGGTAGTACTCGTTCATTTGATCTAGGTACTGCTGGGATATCTTATTCACCTGTGTGGCAACCACTTGGTAATATGGTGTAAAGACTACTTCAATCAACTACCTTGATATATAACAAAGGCCCTCCCCCAACCCCACCCCAACCCTCCATCTCTTCTATGGGTAGTGATCGAGCACACACTTCCTACAACATCAGAACCCTTTTTGACACCCGTCCCATTTCACAACTTCAAGGTCCCTCACCATACTGTCAGGTTGAAAGCAATACAGCAAGGCACAGTGCCTCTATAGATGGTTTACCCCCACTGCTTCATTATATGTTGACACCCCCACACCCCCACCTCATCCACTCAAAATGAATGGACCAAACAGGATGAACATCTGTTTGTGCCATATCTTCTTTTCACCCATTCACTCCTATCTTATGCACTCTCTTCCTTGCTCCTGCTGCATGGTGGTACTCTTCCTGCTATTCATCTCCCTAGGACCCCTTCAGTAACGAGAAAGAAAACAGGTTGCTTACCTGGTACCATTCATAAGCTGGTTCTGCCTAAGGGTAAAGCACGGTACGGAAGTAATGGCTCCACCAGGGGCACACACCGTTACTCCCCTCGCACCATCTCCAGTGGGGCCTCTAGACGACCAAGTGTATGGGCCACCTATCAACAAAATAACAACACGTGTATAAGATTATTATTATTATTTTTTTTTTTTTTTCGGTTCCCTCCCCTTCTCCTTTTATGAATGTCAACCTGGAACCTATGTCAGGTAGTGGTGGTCCTGAATGATGGACGTCTGCAAGAATCGTCTCCCTGGACATGGTAGTACGAGGTGTTCTGTGTGGTGGCTGCATCTGGGGTAGTTCAAATCTGTGGCCAAGCCTAATCTGTGTTAAGAACATAAGAATGAAGGAGACTGCAAGAGACCATAAGGCCTACTCTAGGCAGTTCCTGCTGTCTCAATGATGGATAGTGACCCGAGTGTAGGTGTGCTAATGTGTCTCTTCTCTGGTGTGTGAGGGTCTTCTCTGTGGGACTTGTACCTGCAGGTTGTGTTCAGAATATTGATCTATTAAGTTACTCAGAGCTGCCTAGTGTAAGCCTTATGGTCTCTTGTAGTCTCCTTGCATTCTTATGTTCTTATGAGGCACAAATAATCATCTCCATCTGATGGTATCAAACCAGTACCACAATTAACTTGGCCTGGCTTTAGATGTAGACACCCCTCAGATACTGAACTACATACCAAACGGCCCTTTTCCCCCTCAAAAGAGGGCTGGCCAAGTCAAAACATACAACCACCCTACACACCATCCCATCGTAGTAACCGATTCAGTTTAACGTCACAAACTTCCCCATATCAGGAGGCTAGGATTGTGCCCCTTACACAGAGGACATTGTAGTGTGGAATTTAATTAACCATGCCCATGGTCCAACTCGCTTGCGACAAGGGTTCGAATTGCCGTCATTTAGGCCTCCGCCGCAAGTAGCGACGCTCTAACCCATTCAGCCAGCGAGCATCCTGAAAGAGTACAATTTCTTGAGAGATCTATGGGCTACTGCCTAAAAATCTGGGGCTGTGGGTCTCTTCCGAGAGGAACCTGAAGCAAGAGGATGGCTGATCCCGTCAGCCTCTAATCCAAGCAATATCTCAATGCATTCAACACTAGCATAACCTAAAGCTTCTTCTAATTTCTCTATTTTTTGCACTCAAGAAAAAGATCTCAAACTAGTGTATGTGTGTGTGTGTGTGTTTTTTTTTTTTCTTTTTTTTAATCAGGCCACATTATGCCCAGAGTCTAGTTAACCTCAACAACCTTTGCAATGTTTTTCTTTCCGAACCATGAGCAAAGACAGATACTAAACTCTTCTTGATTTACTGACAATCACATTACAGTCTTAAGGGACTGTAGGGCAAGAAAACACGAAAAATTCTGGAAAATCAACGAATTTTAGGTAAACATTTCAAAAGATTCTCTATGATGGTGGTAACACTTTAGCCAAATATTACAGCTCAATTCCGTTTCTTTTCTTATATATAAAATAAAATAGATAAATTTTTGGCAACCTCTGGCAACCCCATTGCATGAAAAAACATTCTGTATATTGAAATAAAGTCAAAATTTTGATACCCAGTTCTGTTTTGTTTACTATAATTAATATATATGGAGATATCTGGCAACTTGCCCAACACTAATCGTCAATCACCACAAGGATCTCGGTATCTCTTCAAAGCTAAAGGAGAAAGGATGTCACCCTGTCGCGTATCTGTTAGCCTACCAGTCATGCATGCGATCGTATTATCTTTTTTTCTACCAACAGGTATTCAAAATATTCTCTATGATGGCTGTAACACTTCGACCAAATATTACAGCTCAATTCCGTTTCTGTTCTTATATATAAAATGAAATAGATAAATTATTGGCGACATCTGGCAACCCCATTGCATGAAAAAACATTCTGTATATTGAAATTAAGTCAAATTTTCGATAGCCAGTTCAGTTTTGTTTAAAGTTTTAAACGGAAACGTAAAAAAATAGACAATGTCACGAGTGAGTACGCGGCCGGAGGATTTTAAATGCCGGTGCGCTCCTTTAAACTTTAAATGCCTCTCCTGAAAAGTTTATGTTTTTTATATTTAAATAGCCATATCTCTGTTTCTTTTTGTCCGATTTCATTCATTCTTTCGAATTTGTAAAGAGAGAGTAATTCTTTAATTTGATCAGAAAAAAACAAAGGAAACTGTAACTTATTTTTTTTTTAATTTATCATAGCAGATTTTCACTGAAGTTTCTACTATTCAAAA